>NC_081410.1:165062327-165352327 GCF_030272615.1 Cryptomeria japonica
TCTGATTTGATGTTTCTTTGACAAGAAAACAAAGCAAGCACACAAACACAAGAATGTAGCCTCAAAGGCACAAATGAGTATGGGTCTAGATCAACCCAATCCTTGGACTTGTATATGACCCTTCTTTTAGATGTATTTTAAGGTGTATTTCCAAAGCCTGAAGTCGGCTCAATTTGCACTTGGTCTTGACTAAACGAACACACTTCAAACACTTTTTATCCCTAAGGTCAAATGGCCAGTTGTGATAAATTTAGCCCACATCTTGATATTTCTTCGACTTTGGTACTACATACCTTATGAATCCCGTCGTGGCAGGTAAGGATGTGATATACTAAGTCTTGCACGAGCATAACAAATAGATGATCCCTATGATGGGGGAGTCACCACTTTTATCAAGCCACAAGTGACTTTTCAAAAAGCTATGTTTCTATTCAAGGAAATATGTATGGTGAGTATCTTGGGAGCAAAACCATCTATGCTCTTGCACTAAATTATATCGCAAATATCCTCAATCAATAGAATGGGTGGGATACTACTTAAAGGTGTTTAGTCATGTTCAATGTTTTTGGACATAAGTTCAATCTGCAGTGACTCACTTAAGAGCCTTGTAACTGGTGGTGGGGCCCATTTGTCCTTTCGGCCAGTTACACTGTAGGAACAGCTATACCCAAGGCTACAACTTTCGCTCTCACCTGATTTCTATAGCGGCTCGAAGGATTTACCGCTCGAGGTCATTCCCAAGAGTATCAATCCCTTGGCAGGCCTCTCTTAAAAAGATAAAATTTGAGTGTTACTAACACTTTTCTCTTGCACCTAGGACCACGAAAGCCAAGGGAGAGGATAGTGTGTGTTAGAGGTAGGACCACTTGACCGACTTTTTGCACAAGCGTGCCAAACACAAAAAAAACACTTTGTTCTTTTTAATCCATCATCGCAATGTGGTCTAACTATTTGGAGATGTTGCTCCAAAAATCATGATGTTCTTTTTAGCTTTAAAGGCAATATGTTTTGTAATCTAGAATTTGAAAATCCTGGTCAACTTAATGAAAAACACGTTTGTTTGAAGTAAAATCTATTTTTGCAAAAATCAAAACAAGTGGATTGTTCTTTTTATTTGCCCAAAAATTGAAGTGTGGCTTGTGATTTTTAAATTTGATGTAAGAAAGAAATTTTTTTTTGTTGATTTTAAGCACCAAAACAAAATGTATCCCTAACTTGCAATGAAAACAAAATTTTGAAATTTGTTGTTCTTTTTACCTTGCAATAAAGAAAGATGAATTTTCTTTTTAAGCACCAAAAACAAGTTTGAGGTTCATTTTATGCACTCTAAAATAAAATGTGAGGTTTATTTTAACTTGTGCAAGAAGGAAAAATGGATTCTTTTTAACCAACTTTTGTTGAAAGAAAGTAAAAAAAGAAACTTTTAAAGCATTTAAACTAACTCCTTCCCTTGCACAAAAAGATTAGAACATGCATAAAAGACAATTTGTTAGAAAAATCCGCATGTTTTGGTGGGCTTCTACAAGCCTAAAATTTTTGGTTTTTGGTTACAAGGAATTTTCGTACAACTCTCTGTTACAATAGCGTTAGTCTGTGTTTGAACAGAAGCACTATTTAACAAAAGCGCTGAAAGAACAGGAATGACAGAGAGACAAAAGCGCTAAAAGTTTATCAATAGTGCCAGAATAACGACAAAAGCACTAAAACTACTTCAAAAGCGCTGAAATTTGGACAATAGCGCTATTGTAAGAACAATAGCGCTAAAAGAGAAAGTGTCGGTAGTGCTAAAACGTGTTCAATAGCGCTAAAGCGCAACCTGTGTGACAAATTCAACAATCAGACATGTTAGTTTACAAAAAAAATGGTATTCGATTCACGTCGGGTTCACCAAATGATGCCCTGCAAAATGGACAAGGTTAGTCTAAGAGAAACACACACAAGACAAGAAACTGTTAGTGTTATTCAATCAAAAACTAATCTAAACAGGCATATCAAGAGAGACACTAAAATCATGCTAATATATCTAACTAATGAAACAAAGATAATGAGGCATCTCCAAATGCCTCTTAGCATGTTCTTAGCTCCTTCTCCCTTGTTCCTCTCCTCTCCAAGTTCCAAAATAGTGTAGCTCTCAGCAACTTTTTGCACTATGGATACTTATGGAGGATTGAGATTGAAATATTGCTCTAAATGTAAATAAAGAAGCAAATATTAAGCTATTGATACTAAAATGATTTATTTTAACCAAAATGACAATATATGAGTTAATTATGCTAAAATGTTCTCTTAAAATGCCTATAGCTTAAATGCATACAAGTTTTCAGGATCTGGACTATGAAGAAATGGGCTCTATTTATAGGAAAAATGGAGCAATGAATGGTTGAGATTGAGTAATCTCAACAAGGGTCAGGATTGAATGATTTCAATTCCATGTGAGGGCTTTCAACCCAATCCCAAGATGACAAGTGTCAATGTGAGATAGGTTGAGAGGGGAGGGAATAAGCATTAAATGCTTGATATGACCTTGGGAGCTAAAGTCAAGGTTGGTTGAATGAATAAACTCTTTATTCAAAGAATAAAGTTTTTATCCAATGGATAAACTCTTGTGCAAATGTGAAATGGATGAATATGGTCAAAACAATAAATGTTTGGGGAGACAAGTTTGAAATAACCATAAATGGTTATGTAAGAGCCATAAATGGTCATGTAAGAGCCATTAGTGGTCTTAGAAGACTTTGGGGGTTAATTTGTTGAACACACAAAGCAATAAATGCTTTTCAAAGACTTTGGAGTCTTTGAGAAGTGACTCCATTTTGCTTAGGAATGTGACAATAATTAGGGGATGGATTAGGCTAATTAGGAAGAGGTTAGAAGAATCTAGAAGGGGATTAGATTTTGCAAGTGGATTTGGTGGGTGAGGGAAAATAGGATTTTATTAAAATAAAAATTCATTTATTTTAATAAATGTGTGCAAGTTGCATTTGTAGGAAAATGCAAGTGGGGGGGGGAATAAATGATTTAAATAAATGTTTTTATTTAATTTATTTAAAAGAGGAAAAGGGGATTAAATGAAATAAATATGATTTATTCATTTAATTGATTGTGAATTTGGTTTAATGAATTAATTAAAATAAATTGAATAATTTATTTAATTAATAGAAGAATGTTTGGGGATGAATTAATTAAATATTAATTTAATTAATTGATGGCTAGTGGATTTTTAATCAAATAAATAGAAAATATTTATTTAATTAAGCTGGACAAATTTGTGTGACTACACAATCCATTCGACGGTTCATTGCACAATTGGCTGATAAATGTCATCCCTTCACCCATCTGTTACATAAAAATATCTACTTTGAATGGGATGCAAAATGCCAACAAGCATTCCAAATGCCTAAAAACTACCTAATGAATACACCATTGTTGATTCCACCAGATCCAAGCAGACCTCTATTGTTATACATTTCAGCTACAACCACGACATTAGGAGTATTGGTTGCACAACATAATGCGGAAGGAAAATAATGTCTTGTCTACTACATCTCTCGAACACTGGTAGGATATGAACTCAATTACACACCTATTGAGAGAGCTTTCCTAGTAGTTATCTTAGCGGCAATTAAATTAAGACACTATCTTTTAACATACAAAATACAACTTATTGCCTCGATAGATCCACTCAAGTACCTACTCAGCAAGGCATCATTGACAGGTCGCTTGGCCAAATGGGTTATGATCCTGAGAAAAATTGATATTGACTATGTGGACTGCAAAGCTATCAAGGGACAGGTTATTGTAGATTAGTTGGCTGATGCACCACTCAAAGGCGACCATCCTCTTATTTCCATCTTTCCGAATGAGGAAATTTTCATGATCACAGCTACACAACCCTTGAAGCTATTTTTTGATGGCTCATACACCAAACATGGCTCAGGGGCAAGTATTATTTTTATCACACCTCAAAGTGATAGTATCCCGAAGTCATACAGACTCACTTTCCCATGCACAAATAATATAGTAGAAT
Organism: Cryptomeria japonica; assembly: GCF_030272615.1. Taxonomy (NCBI): domain Eukaryota; kingdom Viridiplantae; phylum Streptophyta; class Pinopsida; order Cupressales; family Cupressaceae; genus Cryptomeria; species Cryptomeria japonica. Next base: position 165,066,355 of record NC_081410.1, read on the forward strand.
ATGAGGCCTTGATCACAAGACTCAGATTGGCCATGCAATGGAATCTAAAGGAGCTACAAGCATATGGAGATTCCCAACCGGTCATCCGACAAGTCATTGATGAATACCAAACAAAGGATGGTAAGCTCATGGTGTGCAAAAGGATGGTGGATAGTTTCAAAGAATCATTTACAACTATCAAATTTGAGAAAATACCAAGAGATCAGAATCTAGTTGTCGACACAATGGCTACAATCGCATCTCTCCTGGATCTTCCACAAAATTTGACATGCTATGAGTTCTTGGTGGAACAACTTTGGATCCCCGCTTATGATATCCTTGAATCTGAAATGATATGTCACCTTATCGGTTCCGACTCCCCATGGTACAATGAGTTTTTCACTTACCTATGTGACCACACACTTCCCCCTAACCAATCAAACAACCAACGAAAAACCTTTATTCGCCAAACCGCTAGATACATCATCATTGTCAAAATCCTATACAGATGAAGTCTTGATGGTACTCTCCTTCGATGTTTGGAACAAGATGAGATAACAAAAGCCTTGAAAGAGGTACGTGAAGGAATTTGTGGAGCTCACTCAAGTGGTCCTCCACTAGCAAAGAAAATCATGCGAGCCAGATACTATTGGCTCTCCATGGAGAAGGGCTCCTATTATTTTGTCAAAAAGTGCAAGAAGTGCCAAGTGCATGGGGATTTGATACATGCACCAGCACAAGAATTACAACCTATCACAACACCATGGCCCTTTTGCCAATGGGGAATTGACCTTGTGGGTAAAATCCATCCATCTTCATCCAACGATCATAAATTTATTATTACCGCCACATAGTACTTCACCAAGTGGATCGAAGTCATTCCACTCACCCAAGTCACTGGCAAGCAGATCGCCTCATTCATCCTCAATTACATCATCTGCCAGTATGGTGTACCCATGTCCATCATCACAGATAATAGTCTCTCTTTCAAAAATCAAGATGTCCATGAACTTTGTGAGAAGTTTTATATCCAACACCGTTTTTCCACCCCATATTACCCACAAGGCGATGGTCAAGCAGAAGCATCCAATAAGAATATATTGAGGATCCTCAAAAAGACAGTCAATGATGCTGGTCGTGATTGGCACATTCGTTTGAATCCAACACTATGGGCATATCAAACTAGCATTCAAACCCCTACAGGCGCAACCCTCTACTCACTAGTTTATGGTGCATAATCCATCTCGCCTATTGAGGCTGAATTACCATCTCTACAGGTTTCCTTGCACAATCTAATAAATGATGAATAATATCGAGTTTCATGTCTTCAGAACTTGGAATTGCTTGATGAAAAGCGACAAGCTGCCTACAATCACCTAAAAGCCTATCAACAGTGCATGAGAAAAAGCTACAATCATAGGGTCAAACCTCACACATTTGAAGTAGGAGATCTTGTCCTCAGGGATAATCCTCACAATCAACCGAACAGAGAACACCGCGGCAAATTTGAATCCAATTGGCTAGGTCCATATGTTATCACTGTCGTCTTCGAGTATGGGGCATATCAGTTAGCAACTTCAGAAGGAGAACCACTAGCAGATCTGGTCAACATAATTCATCTCAAAAAGTTTCATACATAAGCTGTGCAGAGCATCAAGCTCATCCAAAACAGAAAATACCAAAAACATTCAGAAAAAAAGTCCTGAACAAAATACAAAAAAATAAAAAATAAAAAAATCAAGAAAATAGTAAAGAAAAATCATTCATCCAAACGGTGAAAACCACTTCGGTTGTGCCTTGGGTAAGTACGGTGGTGAAAACCTGGTAAGCATGCGCCATTCGTAAAGGCTATGGCTCCATTCTCTTTTAGACTTGTTGCGATCACATCCATTGCATCCATTCACCCATCATTTATACCATGGCTTGTTATTGATCTATAATCAAGGTTATTGCCTCATGTGTCCCATGTCCCGCTTTCATACCAACACTTAACTGGGGGCAATGTTCTTAACCTACTGATGGGAGTGGATTCTCCATGCTTGTGATTCATTGAGTTGCTCATTAAAAAATGTCCTAAAATAATACCAAGAACATTCATAAAATCTCATAAAATCCCAAGAACATTCATAAAATCTCATAAAATCCCAAGAACATTTGCAAAATGTCCTAAAGATAATACCAAAAACATTCACAACATTCAAAAAATCAAAAAACATGACAAAAACATCAAAATCACTCAAAAACATTGCAAAGTATATTATTCCTTGTACATACACATCGCAACAAACACAAAAACAACATTTTGAAACTCTTTAAACAATGAATGGACCTATCAAATCAACCAACAAATCACACTTCTGCGCACAACCGTCTTCACAAGGATGCATCCTTCCTCATAAACAAAACATGGTAACATTTTCTTTGACAAGAAAATTTTGTTTGGCTGATAAGAACTTGGTCGATTTTTTTTTTATATCAAGTTCCTATGCTATTCTAGGATATCCACAAGTGATTAGAGTCGTCGAGATGGTTCCTGATATCTTTTTCTTTGTTTGTTTGTTGTCTATGGATTGTTCCAATGAAAATCTGGGGCATATACTAATGGTGTCTATGTGGGAATTTTACTAAGCTATGCAATCCTATGCAAAAATACAGTCATGGATCATTGTGGTTTACGGACTATAGCGTATACCTTGACCATTTGTACATGAACCAGGATGGAGGGGAACTTTCCTTGTCTACGATGTTTTCTTACAAGTGAAATGCTCAACCTTGGTTTCTAATACCTCGGCCAAGATCGATACTACCATGCTCGATGATGAAAATTAAGCATTGTGAATAAGCCATGGATCACCAGTTTCATCTCATCTATATATATTGCATTTCGTTGCATTCCATCCATCCATAAATCCATATCGATGCATATCATTCATACATAGTCATGACAATGGATACTCTATTTTTTTTATCCTCTTCCATAGGAATGAGTCCTAAATCCTCCATACCTTCTATCTAACATTGAATCACCCCCTCACCCTACCTATCTAGGTCATCATCATAATTGCATACCCTGCATTGTTTCCCATCCTAGTTCATCCTATAAGCAAAGCAAGTTACTCTATCTACACAGGTACATCGACTCACACACACCTAGACTACAACAGGCCTTTACATCAATTATCTAGTCTCAAAAGGTACGCTAAGTCCAGCAAACACCACAAACAACCTACAACGCAAACACTATCAATTGATCAACCAATCAAACATAACCAAAATAAATAATTACATCAATTGTCTAAGTCTCAACGAGTATTTTGCTTCAGATACCTTGACTTCATTGGGAAATTACATCAATTGTCTAAGTCTCATCGGGTCAATTTGACTCACTTACTCAAACTTTATCTTGTCCAAGTGAACAACTGACATCAACTGTCACACTTTGACTCAACTGGGGCAATTCAACCAATTGCACCAGATTGTCCAACCAATTTTGATCAATTTTACAACATCAACCAAAAGCACACACTACATTTGCCTTGTATCTCCTGCATGACCTAAGGGTACTCACTGGCTTTCCGTTTCTCCGTTTCACCCCCGTTTTCCTCCATTCTTTCGCCATTTCCTCTAAATTCCTCTATTCTATTGTCCCCTAACTTCTTTCTCTTTTTCAAGAGATCGCCCAATTTTCTGAAATTTTGTCCCACCTCTCGAGGGGGCATACCTAACCACAACCTTGGTGCATACTGGGGCACATACTATGTTTACTTGTTTTTCTTTGAAACGATGTGATAAACCACACCGTCTCAAAGAGGGGCAAATGTAGACACCCAAATCTGTCCACTTAATTGAATGAATATTTAGTATTTATTTGATTTTTTAACCATCGATCAACAGTTAATTAAATTGATATTTAATTAATTAATCTTAAACCTCTTCTTCTCTTAATTAAATAAATTTTTCAATTTATTTAATTTAATTCATTAAATCATATTCTAACAATTAATTAAATGAATAAAGCATATTTGTTTAATTAAACCCTCTCCACACTTAAATAAATATTTATTTAAATCTCTAAAACCCTCCCACTTGAATTCTTCTACAAATGCAAGTTGCACAATTTTAGTTGAAATAGAAGAATTTTATTTTAATTAAAATCCTCTTTTATCCTCACCCACTTCCTCACTAACCCCCTTCTAGACTCTTCTAACCTCCTTCTAGACTATTCTAAACCCTTCTAATTAGCCTAATCCCCCTCTCTAATCATTTGCACATTCCCAAACAAAGGTCACTTCTCAAAAATGCCTCAAACTCTTTGAAATGCATTAAAGGCTTTTATTCTTCAACAAGTTAACCCCCAAAGTCTTTCAAAGCCTTTATGGCTCTTACATAACCATTAATGGTTAACTCAACTTCCCCACATGGTTAGAGACTTTCCCTCTAACTCAACCCTCATTTAACTCATGAGTCTCTTCAAGCATTTATTGTTTTGACCATGGTTATCTCTATTAACTCTTGCACAAGATTTTATCCATTGGATAAAAGCTTTATCCACTAACTCAAGCCTAACCAAACCCTCCTAGGGTAACTCTCATGTCTCCTCGGGAATTAAATGCTCCTTCCCTCTCCTCTCAAGCCATCTCATGTTGACACTTGTCATCATGGGATTGGGTTGAAAGCCATCACACAGATCACAAACCCATCAATCCTAGCCCTTCACAAGCTCACTCAATCTTGGCCATTCAATCAACATTTTTCCCTATAAAAGGACCTCATTTCTCAAGCAAAGGAGAAATCATTGTTACATTGTATTTATACTTGTATGTTCATAGATCTTTCGTATAGCAATCTTATTCTAGGCATTTGCATAGCAATAGATTTTAGATCATCTTTCAACCGCTTTCAAATCTTCATGTCATTTGGATCTTGGAGAGGAGAAGAGCAAGGGAGGAACATCTATGAGCATCTTTGGGAGCATCTTAGGGAGTCTTATTTCTCTCTTTCATTTGTGTATGCTTTTCATTGTTTTCTTTATATCTCTCTTGGTATGCATCTTAAGGTTTTTGAGTTCATTTGTGTGTGGTTTTGGTTGGAACTAATCTATTAACGTTTGAACTTGTGTTTGTGCCTTGTGCCCCTTTTGCATTGCATCAGATAGAAATCTATGGGAAGATATTAATGAGAAAGTATTTAGGCCTATAGATCCTATTGATATTGCCTAGTATGATGTTATGGACTATAAAGTCAAGGGTATAATTAGATTGTGCTTGACATACTCTATTTTAAACATTGTCTATGAAGAGTCCTCTGCAAAGAAGTTATGAAAGAAACATGTTGAGATGTATCAAGCCAAATGTATAGTGAATAATATTTTCATGAGAAAGAAATTGTATTCCTTGAGAATGGAAGAGGGTGGATGAATTACAAACCACCTAGAAGAAAATTGTATTCCTTGAGAATCGAAGAGGGTGAACAAATTACAAACCATCTAGAAGAATTCAATATGTTGGTGGCTCAGTTGGCATTTTTTGGTGTCAAGATGGATGAGGAGAAGAATTTTTGGATCTTGTTTTGTTCTTTTCTTTACTTGTGAGATGCTCTTGTTACAGTTATCTACAAAAAAAATTGTTGTTTTGAAGATTGAAGATGTGGTGGATTCTCTACTTTTTGAAGAGATGAGGAGGAAGGTATCCATCAGTCCTAAGGAGACCCTAACTATTCATGGAAAATATAAGGAAAAAGATAAGAAGAATGAGAAGCGTGATAAATCCATATATATATATACATGTATATGTATATATATACATATGTACACACACACACACACACACATATATATACACACACACACACACACACACACACACACACATGTACATCATATATATAAAGCTAATAGATGAAGGTGTAAAGGTAGTCTTTTCTAATGCAAGATATTAAATGGTGAGAGGTGCTATGGTGATTGCTAGAGGTGTCAGATTTGGCACATTGTATAAGCTGGATGCATACACAGTTGATGTAAGAACACTTCTGTGAAAAGAGAATATGTGGATATTTAATTGGAAGATGTGAGTGTTTCACCTTCAATCGATGGTCATGGATTTTGGGTAGGTCTAAGGGTGTTCTTTCTTCTGAGTAAAAGTTTCCAGTAAGGAAGGCTATGTTATGACACTAGAGGCTTGGTCACATTGGAGAAAAGGGTCTAAGGACCTTGAAAGATTAAAACCTTGTTGAAGATTTGAATGATTGTAATCTTGATTTTGATTTCTATAAGCATTGCATTTATGGAAAGCAAAACTGCATTCAATTTTATTCGAGTTCTCATAAATCTTGTGGCGTTTTGGATTTTATTCATTCTGATGTGTTTGGTCCTGTAGATGTCCCTTCCATTGGAAAATCCACATATTATGTCTCATTTATTGATGATTATAGTAGAACATGGGTATATTTTCTAAAGAATAAATATGAAGTTTTCAATTGATTTAAATAATTTTAAAATGGTTGAGTTGCAGACTAGAAATAAAATAAAATGTTTGAGGACCACCTATAGATGCATTTGACTTTTTATGGGGTGAATAGTCCATGCAATAGGCTACCCAACTTCTTGGTCATCAAGAACAACTACAATTAGTAGTACACAAATAACATGTTATTATTAAAATAAAAATGCACATAATCTAATGACATAAATATTGAATTAAATTAGCCTCATAATATCATAATTTATAAATTACTTATATTTGTTCATTGCAAATGTTGAATTTTCAAAATGATAGAATTATATGAGTGCTAGACCATCATCTCATGCATCCAAGAAGTTTGTATCCCTATAATGAATGCAATATTAATTCTATGTTACTATGAAAATAAAAGAATATTAGTATGTTCGTCCCACAAATTAATACTATGTGTTTTTTTTTACCACGTGGAATATACCCTTTTCCAAGCATTTATATGATATCCTTTCACTTTATGCATTCTCTTTGTTATTCAACATTAAACTTATTAGATTTTTACAGTCCATGATTGATTGAATGATATTTTTTGGATTCAATTGTTTAAAAGATTTTTGCATCAACATTTTGTATCACACTCTATAATCAGAATGTAAGAGAGCAAGATAAAAAATGAAAATTTGCAAACTCAAATTGAATAAAATAGAGAGGGCCCTCTCCTCTCCTCTATTTTATTCAATCTAGATCTAAAAACTTTCAATTTTTCTACTCTACTTTATTCAATATGGGTATACAAACTTTCATTTTTTGCCTACAGTTGCTATCCTGTTGCTATCGTGATGATTGATCATAGAATGTGATCTAAAACATTGATAAAAAAACTTAAACAAAATTGATTTCAAACATCTTATAAAACAGTATCTATGAAATACCTCTCAAAAATTGTGTCCACAAAGACACAAAGACACCCAACAATAGGAGAAACTCAATGCAAATTTTATACATTTAGAAGCATGTGGCTCATTGTTCGGATCATTCACCCCATGTTAATTTAATTTAATTACTTTATTTATTTGAAACAATTAAAGAGCATAGACAGGTCATTCTCATCAAATTTAAATGTATGAATGTTGAGTAAAGTTACTGTAAAATCGGATTTTTATGAGAAAAAATAACACTTGTTTATACAACAGAGTATCCAACCAGGGTCAAACACGAGTCTTAGTCCCAACAAAGAAAGATAACAAAACATGGCTGTTTTGTTTTCAAAAGAAGAAGGTTTCCCAAGTTTTGTCGAGGTCGCAGGCAAGACCATTTCTTGTCCTTGTCTATAAAAAAATTGAGCTGTAAACAACTCTCTAAACCCTAATCGAGCAGCCAAATCAGAAAGAATTAATGTTGAGCTACAGAGGCACGCTCAAAATAGTGTGTAGATTTCAGCCAAAGGCATAAAAATATCACATCCAGGAGGGCAAACCATAAAAAAGCTCACACCCAGAAGACTTCCGGAGCAGGCATTGTGATCAGAGTCACACCCACTTCCAGATCTGAAGAAAAATGGTAAGCAAATTAGAGTCTTCAAAACAGTACTATGCAACGAGTACTCTCATCATAGGATATGCCTTGTGCTCTAGCCTTCTTGCGGTTATAAATAAGTATGCAATTACCAAGTTCAACTATCCAGGCCTTCTGACTGCCCTGCAGTATTTGACCAGTGTAATAGGTGTTTGGGTTTTTGGTAAATTGGGTTTGTTGGTTCATGATCCATTTGTGTGGGACACTGCTAAGAAATTCCTGCCTGCTGCTTTTGTTTTTTTCTTGGCAATTTTCACGAATACTAGCCTTCTCAAGCATGCCAATGTGGATACGTTTATCATGTTCAGATCTTTAACCCCACTTCTAGTAGCAATTGCTGATACTGCATTTAGAAAGCAGCCCTGGCCTAGTAAGTATACCTTCATAAGCTTGTTGATCATATTGGGTGGTGCAGCTGGGTATGTCGCAACTGATTCTGCATTTACGTTGACTGCCTATTCATGGGCTTTCGCTTATTTGATCACTATTACGACAGAGATGGTTTACATTAAGCACATGGTTACCAATCTAGGGTTGAATACATGGGGGTTTGTGATTTATAACAATTTGCTGTCTTTGATGATGGCACCCGTGTTCTGGTTCTTGACTGGGGAGTATGCAGAGGTTATTTCTGCTGCAATTGATGCTGGTACCAGTGGCATGTTGAAATTAGATACAATATTTGCAGTTGGATTATCCTGTGTTTTTGGGTTGGCTATTAGTTTTTTTGGATTTGCGGCTAGAAAGGCTGTTTCTGCAACTGCATTTACTGTGACAGGGGTAGTGAACAAATTTCTAACTGTGGTTATCAATGTGCTGATCTGGGACAAGCATGCCAGTGCTGTTGGCCTTGTCTTCCTTCTCATGACTATTGTGGGTGGCGTTGTTTACCAACAATCTGTGACAAAGGCCCCTGTTCCTCAAACAGAGAGTGGGAGCAGTAACAAACTGGAGGTCCAAAAGGGTCATGAAGAAGAATCTGATTTGGATGATGAGGAAAAAGCTCTCCTTAGAAGGTCATGAGGTACGGTGATCGTGGGATCGGTGATTCTTACTAGATATTATATTTTTAACGAGTCTGTTTGCTTTCTAAATAATCCTAGATTCCCCATGCCTCTCTTATAATAATTCCATGGATGCAATACAGTAAACATAATATCCTATTTATAGCTCAACTGACCAAGAATGTTGCCTTGAAAATAAATAATAAAAATATTGCTGGAATGGCCTACTGCAAGTTTTAATTATTTGGATCTGTAAAGATTTTTCGCTTACATGCTCGTGAAGGTAGTAGAGATCAGTTTTTGTTTAAATTCTATGACATCCAAGCAGATTAGCGAGTTATGAGTCCATGCAGCGTTAATGCTTAGATCCATTTTGCCATTGCATAGTTTTGTTATTGATAATTCTTTCCCGTGCCTTGCAGGCTTTAAAGATGCATAACAGTTGATTTTGTTTGTCACTTGTATAATTTTGCATAATGTGAGATTCTTGATAAGAATATGCTTCTAGTGGTCTAACTTATGTTTTTTTTCATGAACAAGGCTGGATGCTGATTTGATGTCATAGACAAACCAAGTAGTGCATTTTCAACAAGCTGATTTTCTTATCAAAAATCAGCAGGTAATTTTATTTTCCCTCAATCATAATTAACATTCAAGCCCAATTTATGAGGTCCCATTACTAGTTATGAGATCTCATTGCTAGTTGAGAGATCTCATTACTATGTATGTTACGGACCTGAGGATGACTATTGGGAGATTTTTCGTCTTTCTTGGGAAAGGATTCTAATTGCTGAAGGTGATTGATTTGTTATCATTGTTGCAGATTCGTTTTAGAAAATGATCTGACAATTGTACGTATTATTGTTTGGGAACCTCCTATTCTATATTATCAATGAAAGAATATTTCAATGGTATTTCAGTTGGCTCGGCCACTGGATGTTGACATCTTTGAGGTTTGGGAAATCTATTTGGAGATTTCTTTAATTTTAGTCATTCAAATTTGCAACTGATTCTGTATATGAGAAAGTTAAGTAACTTATAAAAATATCCATTGATTGCAATACAGAGTATTGGATGGCTCCCAAATGTCTAGTGTCTTCTTAGCAAAATAGAGGACATGCTAATGAAGTTGGAGTGCATAGTGATTCTTTTGTGTAATACAAAGAATAAGCAAAACGTTGCAAAACAACTCGCACTGTGTATCATGTTATATGAACCATTATATTGAGGACTGGTTAATTTCTGCACATTCAGTAAGCAAAACGTTGCAAAACAACTCGCACTGTGTATCATGTTATGAACCATTATATTGAGGACTGGTTAATTTTTGCACATTCAGAGGATGGGAAATCTTTAAAACATCCCAAATTATAATGATATTCAGATCATTTTAAAGCTTGAACACATGACAGATGGCTTCTCTCAAGCAAGGATAATCAAACTGATAATAAAAGTGCAGCATCCTTCCCTTATTTGACCAGAAAAAATGGAGTATTTGAAGACCACGTTTTTAGTTTTATATTTATTTTTATTCTTTTCATCTGTACAATGGAGTTCTTAGTCTGAAAAATTATTAAGACAGATCATGCAGGATGAGAACAGGCAACTGTTCGATTGAAAAACCATGCTCACAACAGGTGTGGCTGCATGTTGTTCTACAGTTAATATAATAGGCCAAATTAAGATGTGTGAAGCTCTGGCCATAATTGACAGATTCCATCTGCAGATCCTGTGAATAACACTGACCTAGTTGTCTGTATCAGTACCAATCCAACAAGACTATGTAGTGTATTGTTAGGAACTTAGGATTGTCAACTTCCAAATGGTTGCTTTCTTTGTATGTTACAGGTTCTTGGCTTTCAACAGTTGGTTTCTAGTACAGGCACCTAATCAGCCAATACATGTTGGATGCGAGTCTTGTTCCATTTTTCACTCAATTATACAACTTTTCCAATCATCATTGATATTCCAACAAAGCACCCCAAAGGTATAAGTGAATTGATATGAATAACAAATATTTCATGTTAGTAGTTTTTGTTCCATGGACATACATCACAATCCATCAGGCCCAATCACTTTCAAAACAAAATCCCATGGCTTTCAAACACCAAAATTACAATTTGCAAAGATACTCAAAAAGTGAATTACAAGAAAACCTTTAGTGGATTTTATTTTAGACATTCCCATATCAATTTTATTTTTTTATGCATTAACACACAATGCAATCCAGCATAAAGAATTGAATTTGTGAGTCTGCTCTATCAAAAATTCTTTTTTTAAATATGCCATTTAGCCCTTTTTTTTCCAGTTGAAAGCATAAAACTTGTATTTGCAACTGGCAATAAAATAGTACATCAATAGAATCAAGAGAAGAGTTGCTATGATGTAAAAATATAGAAAATTGACTGTTTTGTTAAATCTTATTTGTATGGACAACTATTGAATTTGGAAGTTTATATTTATATTTATATAATCTTAATAACCTGAATATTCTTTTATATTCCTCGATCATCTATGTAGTGCTGATGTTGTAGGGCTGACCTTCTTTTGATGGTAATATAAAATGGAGGTGGTTTAGATTGGCTGGATACCCTCTTGTTTAATTAGCTCTCTTATGTTTGGCTTGTAAATGTAACAGAAACAATTTATGGTTTAAAGCTGTAAATCATAAGTGTTCGTTGCCTGCCCTACGACTTCTTTATGGTTTAAAGCTGTAGTACGACTTCTTTTAGGAGGTTCTATTTACAAGGACGCAGCTAATCTGGCTCCAAAATTGCGATGTCGTACAATGCAAAACTTTTGTGTTATGCAGACACAAAAATTACAGAATAGGCTCAGAATGGCTACGGGGCTCAGTAGAAGCGCTGTGGCTACTTGACGGTATAACACGAAGGTTATTTTCGGTGTATGGCAATGTAGTCGGGGCCTCTTTGGAGCCAGAATAGCCACAGCCTATTTACAACAGGGACTTGAGGTGGTCACTGAGCACGGGTGGTTCGTTACAAGTTTTTTAAAATGCTTAATGCTTGGCTTTTTATATTTGGGCTCCACTGTTCTTTATTGATCTATTTTATTAAATATGGCATGAAATTGACTAATGCATTTGTGCAAGTACCACATTTCAAATGTTGAATGAGGCTTCCCTTTGAAGATTGAAAGGTACACTGTTAGAAAAACAATGTCAATCTTTGGATGAGTGTGTTCTTTTCTAGATGGATAAACATTGTTCTGGGCCACAGCGAACTTTCTAAGAGATCTAGATCGGGGAATCCCACGCTTTTAAAATTCAGTGGATTTTTATTTACTGTTCAATCCTACAATCAGACAATTTTAAATCTCAACATTTCAATCTGACAAAGTAGGAGATGAAATTGCTGGATTATTTCAGTGGATAATAAAAGAGGACCAAGACTAGAGAGCTCCAACCTGTGGGTATGACAATGATCAACAGACAGGGAAGATGATCAATGATTTTTCACTTATTAAATCCTTTATCAATAGAGATCCACTGACATTAAGAATATCTTAACCATCCATCACAACTCAAGCTCTCTCCTCCACTTGCACTCACTACAAACATCGGCATGTGTGCATCTTAGCTCATCATGCAAGCCAAGTTGATCTCAAACCTTCATCTCATGATCTGTTCTCTTGCATCCACCTTGCATTCTCCTCAAGCCTCCACTCTTGCCTCTCCTTTTTTGGTTCAAGTTAAGATAATTGTAACTCTTCATCACCTTGATTGAATCCTATCCCTCCACTTTGATCTTTCTCACCCCTTCCTCACACATAAATTTATTTTGGGGAATAGGTGTAACATTAACTTCTTTGTGAAGGCGGTGTTTTTTTTGTTAAGAAAACACTTGCGATGGTATTTGTGGTTTCCACCCTTGTTGCTTCTGCCCTAGCTCGTGCTTCTGCTAATGGCATCGCTGCTTTTGTTGGTGCCATTGCTGCTCGCATTGGGAGTCCTTTGACCTCTACTTCTGTGATTCCCTTTGCAACATCTCTGTTAGAGCCGATAGTATATTTTGTTTTGAGTGCTGCTATTGTTGGGATTTCAATTGTGGCGCCTTTGTTGGGGTTGTTGGTGCTTTCTTTGGCGTTGGGATTTTTGCTACGGCGCCCGTTAGGAGTGCTGGTCCCTTTGGTGTTGGAGTTGTGCCTTTTGGTCCATTGGCATTCGGTAGGGTTGCCCAAAGTTTTGCCCAAATTGTTGGGTCCGTTGCTCCTCCTCGGGCAAAATCTAACCCTCTTCTTGGTTTGTGGTTAGGATGTTGTAGAGAATGAAGAGTTCTATTAGAACATGGCTTTGGTTGGCAGATTTTTTGGACTTTGGCATTCCCTTCCAGATCTCCACACCGGGTCTTGGATTTTTGGTGGCCCCTCGATGTTGGTAAGGTAGAGAGCTTTACCCCTATGCTAAAGGCTTCTTTATCGCTTCTTTGGAAGAAAGGAACTTGGTATTGGGCAAGTTATGGGCTTAGGGAGACTATCCCCTCTCTTAAGCCTTGGACTCTTTCTTTCAACACCCTTTTCGAACCTCTTAATATATTTCCAGTTTGGGTGCAACGTCATAATCTTCTCCTTCAATTTTGGAAGATGTCTTGCTATGAGGCCATTAAAAATTCTATTGGCCAATTCTCGAAAGTTTTCGAATCCACTTCTTTCATGGGGCACTCAACCTATACTCGCTTCTTAGTGGATGTTGATTTCTCTATGCCTTTTCATGGTGACGTGGTTCTAATGGTTGGGGACCAACCTTGGTCTCAACCTTTAGATTATTAGGGCATCCCTTTCCATTGTCATTGTTGTTTTGCTACTAGTCATTTGGCTTTAGGTTGCTCTTGAGGGCATCAGAAGGGGCCTGCTACTTGGTGGAAGAATGTATATGACGATCACTTGACAACAGAGTATCCAACCTCTTCTATGGATGTCTCTTTGTAGGATTCAAAGGAGTGCTGAGCTAAGGTGGCCCTCTTGAGGTTCCTTCTATGGTTCTTTTCTTGGAGTGCTCTCTTCATGTAGCTTGATCGGCTTTTGCTCCTTCTTTAGTGGTAACTAGTTCCCCCTCATCCTCAACTTCCATTGTTCCCTGTTTGATGATTGTTTGCCACCTTGAGGGGGGACCTCCTTTGCTTCCCTCTCCTCGTGGGAGTTCAGAGGATAGTATTGATTGGACTGCTCCCCCTCTTTCTTCTATTTTGAAAGAGTAGTTCGTCTTCTAGGGTTGAGACCCTTGTTTCTTGTCGGTTCTTAGCTCTGGTTAAAAAGCTTTTATTTTTTGGTTGTTTCACTCCTCATGAGATCCATCTTTGTTGCCTTGAAGGCTGATATGTATACGAGTTCAGGCCCTATCTCGGTTGACCTAATCAAAACATTAACTGTTTTTTCAATATTAAGGCTTGCCAAAATAATACATTTGATTTTTGCTTTTCTTACCCTTTTGACTAAGGAAACAAGCCCTATTGGAAGTCTAAGGTTGAACCAAAAAAGGCCAAGTTTGAAGATTTAGGGGTTTAGGTTGAAGGTATGTAAACTTGGTTTTGGAGTGGATTTGCTACAATATCCACACCTTGATGATGACTTGGTATAAGATTCATGTATAACCTTTTGAGAGTGGAATTTATTGGATGGTCACATAAACATGTCATAAAAAGTGGTTTGTGACCTTGGGCTAGTCTTTGAATGATTGTTTTATTCTTACTACATGTGACCATGTCATGACCTTGAACATCACGAAACAAAAAATAATTGTAAAGGTTATATTCTCTAGGCCTTCTATTTTGATTTTGGGTAGAATTTGAGGATGAATGTGGTTTTAATTCATGTGTTGGGAGGATTCAACAACTTTGATGGTAGGATTTGGGTTCATATTCTTTTCCCTTCAATATTTTGCTTGTGTTTGTAGTGGTTATTATTACAATTGTTGTTTTCTTAGTTAGAAGGGAGTGAGAAATGCCATCTAGTATGCTATTCTTATTTCCCTTGCTGATTTTAGGAATTGAAACGTTGTTTTTTTCTCATACTTTCTAATCTCTTGTTAAATGTGCATGTGTTCTTATCATTTTTATGGTACATGATCAATTTGAAGAGCACCATCCAAGACATCTTCATAAGACCTATATAGGGAAATTTGGACCTCTTCTTCTATTTCTTTGTTCAAGGAATGGATAAAAAGGTCAGACAAATCCTTAGGATCCTTGTGGTAATGGATGAATACAAAACTTGTTGCTACCTTGTAATGAAATTTACCAAAAAAAATTAAAAAATAATTGTTTTATGTGCAAGAATTTCCATATGTTTTCTTTGAGGAGCATACTCATGTCAAGTGCTATAAATTTTTTTATATGCTATTTAAAGGAATGAATTAACCCTTTTGGCAACAAATATTACTCATCCAAAATTATTCCTTCGAGGGTTTTAGGGAAAAAAATTGTGAGAATTGCATTCCAAAGGAGAAGCTCCTTTATAATTATGCATAGGATTTCATGTAAATGTTAGGATCACTTACTCCCTTGTATATATGGAGCTACAGGAAGGGTTTTTGTAATACTACATTACTTATAACATGATATGGTAACTTTTCAAGGTACTTAATGTTGGAATTATGCCTCTAATTCACTTGACCTTTGTTCATACTGACCGGGTTAACTTTGGCCGATGAAACAGTGTGAAGAAAATCTGTGAACTCTATCTCTATCGGTATATCCTTTGCCGATGAATTCGACATATCGGAGATCGGAGTAGCAGGTTTGAAGCCATCTCGATGACTCGACGAAGTCGTCTTCGGTCATCAGGGTAGCATCGGTTATCGAATGGACGAAAGGATAAAAGACTTGTAGTTTAGATCCTGATCCAATGGTCATCGCTTTACCGCTATGGAAAGATGCGCGTATGTTATTTCCTGCGACTTGGCGACCATGGTGGGGCCCGACATAAGTGAGCGATCCAGGCGATAAGGGTCGTGTAGATCGGAGATGATCGAACGATGATCAAGGTTGATCCAACATAGTCGTTATGTCGCAATGGAAAACTGCTCGTTAGTATATTCCTCACGACATGGCGACCAAGTGGTGGGACCCAACAGAAGAGTGGCTAAGGTGAATTAAAGGCCAAGCAGATCGAAATGATTGGATGGTGACCGCAGAAGATCCGATGGTGGTCGCCTAGGTTGTGATGGGAAATTGCCTTGAGACTTTCCATCGCGACCCAACGACAAAGAAGAATTTTGGACGGATAGTGAGGTCGTGCTAATATGTCAGAGTAGGGACCCAGAACCAATCAGGGGGTGCCACGTGGCGGAGCGCAGAGAGAAAGATCAGACGTTCAAGATAGCTGATTGTTTGTCTTCCCGATACCCGATGGAGTCGACTTGTCTGAGCCGGGTTTTTTTTTAATACGAACCGGTTCGATTCCTGGATGCATGTGGAATAATTGTTTTCTCACAAATGCAGACCGACGCAGACAGTTAGATGTCTAACCGATTGGTGCAAACTGACAGTTGAACGGTCGACATGAAAATGTATATGAATCCAAGAAGAGACTTGAACATGGCGGTTGTTTTGATGATAAGTCGTATACTGTGTTCTGTAACCGAAGTGATCAGAGTGAACATCTGTGCTGTGATAACAGACTTTATTGTAAAGTTTCTTTGCTGAGAATAAAGTGATCTTGTTGTCGATGGTGGGTTTTTTCCCGAAAGGGTTTCCCATGTAAATTCATGGTGTTTATTTTTGTGTATGTTTGAATTTTAATATTGTCTCTATTTCGTATATGTTAATCTTAGTATTATGTAAAATTATAAAACACACTAGTCTTGTTTCCCCTGCAAATTGACATTAGGGAAGTGTTTTTCCGCACTATGCTTTCGTTACAAGTGGTATTAGAGCCTGGCCAGTTGTGTTATCCTTATGGGTAGGGTTGGTTTTTTGTGTTAATTTGTTTCAGTGGGACTCTGTTAGTGTGTCTACTTGTTTATAGATTAAGATGGCAAGCACTTTTGGAAGAATGGATATTGAAAGTTCAATGGCTCCAATTTTGAGTTATGGAAACTTAAAATTGAGGACCTGCTGGTTGACCGATATTTTTGGATTGCAGTGAGTGGACAAAAACCTTCAGGCATGAGGCAAGAAGATTGGGATTTAGCAAACCGAAAAGCTAGAGGACTCATAAGACTAAGCCTTGCAAACTCAGTTCTGTTGAACGTACAAGAGGAGAAGATTGCAAGTGATTTGTGGAAGAGGTTAAGAGACATCTATCAGAGCAAAACCTTGATGAATAAACTCTTCCTTAGGAAGAAGTTATATTCTCTGAAAATGGATGTAGGAACACCCTTAGCAGATCATTTGAATGCGTTTAACATGGTTCTCGCTCAATTGACATCAGTCGGTGTGGCTATTCATGAAGAAGAACGTTGCATGTTGCTACTATGCTCATTGCCAGATTCTTGGGAACATTTGGTGATGGCCATTGGTAGTACTATGACCCAATTCAAGATGGATACTTTGGTCAATACTCTTTTGTTAGAAGAAATGAGAAAGAAGTCTTCTGAGATGACAAAAGATGCACTCTCTGTTTGAGGTAGACCAAAGGACAAAGACAAGAAGAAAGGGAAGAAGTCCAAGTCCAAGTCCAAGTCTCAAGAGAGGTCCAAGTCTCCTGGAAAGAAGTCTAAGGTGAAATGTTGGAACTGTGGACAAAAGGGTCATATTTGAAAAGGCTGCAAAGAGGAGAAGAAGAGAAAGAACTCTTCTAATAATGAATCTTCTCACAGTGATGCAGACGCCTTTGTAGCAGCTCTGGCAGTGCCTGCTTCTAACAATGTGTGGTTGATTGACTCAGGGGCATCTTTCCATATGACATCTCACAAGGAGTGGTTCTCAAAGTATGAACCATATGCTAGTGGGAAGGTGTATTTAGCAAGTGACTCAACATTGGAGATTGTTGGGAGAGGAAGAATTAAATTCCAATTTTCTGATGGGAGAATAAAGGGAATTGATGGAGTTCTGCACATACCAGGTTTGGCAAGAAACCTAACTTCTGTAAGCAAGTTGAATGATGTTGGAGTCCAGGTAACATTTGTGTCTGGTGGTTGTAAGATGGCTAGAAGGTCTATTAGTTTGGCTAAGGGTGAATGTGTTGGTACATTGTATAGGTTAAATGCTGAATCTGTGTGTTGTAATATAGTCACTAAGAAATCCGATAGAACTACCGAGTTGACATATGACGTAAATTCTATGGAAGCTAAACTTCCTGCAGAAAAGACAATGCTCTGGCATTATAGGCTTGGTCACATTGGTGAAAAAGGTTTGAAAACTTTAAAGAGTAAAAATCTGGTAGGACTTATTGATTGTAACCTTGAGTTTGATTTCTGTGAACATTGCATATACGAAAAACAAAACTGTGTTCAATTCTATTCAAGTCCTCATAAATCTTCTGACATTCTGGACTAGGTGCATTCTGATGTGTTTGGCCCAGTGGATGTACCTTCTTTGTCTAAATCAAAGTACTATGTATCCTTTGTTGATGATTATTCGAGAAGGACATTTGTTTACTTTATGAGCAGTAAGTCAAAAGTGTTCAGTCGGCTTAAAGAATTTAAAAACTTGGTTGAAAATCAGACTGGAAGGAGAATAAAATGTTTAAGAACTGATAACGGTGGTGAGTATTGCAATACAAATTTTGACAAGTACTGTGTAGACCATGGAATTAAAAGACATAGAACTACTCCTTATACTCCACAACAAAATGGAGTTGTTGAAAGGTTGAATTGGTCTCTGATGGAGAAAGCAAGAATCATGTTGAGTAGTGCTAGACTGGAACAAAAGCTTTGGGCAGAAGCAGTTGCTACATCATGTTACATATTCAATCGGTCACCTACAACAACGTTAGTAGACAAGACACCTATGGAAGCATGGTCTGGTAAGAAACCTTATCTAAGACACATTCGTGTGTTTGGTTCAGAGGCATATGCACATGTGCCTGATGTTAAAAGATCTAAATTGGATAACAAAGCAGTCAAATGTATTTTCATTGGATATGGAGTTGGAGTTAAAGGATACAAGCTTTGGAATCCTGAGACTGGAAAGGTTGTGTACAACAGAAGTGTCATCATCCGAGAGCTGAAACCTATGTCTATAGATAAACCAACAGAGAAGGAAAAAGAGAAGGATGTGGTTGAATTTCCACTAGGAGAAGAAGTGACAACTCCAGATGTACCTGAAGATGAGAATGAAGAGAGTTCAAGTAGCTCTGAAAGTTCAGAAGAAAAACAAAATGAAGCCTCACCACAAGTGTTAAGAAGATCCACACGAGAGAGGTGACAACCTGATAGGTTTACCCCAGATAGGTATAATTTTTCAATGTTGAATGTAAATTGTGCCTACGCTTTATTTGCTGATACTGACGAGCCTAGGACTATAAGAGAAGCCATGGATTTGTCAGATTCAGATTCTTGTTTGGAAGCCATGAACAATGAAAAGAAATCTTTGGACAAGAATGGAACATGGAATCTGGTATCCTTGCCTAAAGGCAGAAAGTCGGTGGGCTGTAAATGGGTTTTCAAAAGGAAGTATGGTCCAAATGGCAGCATTGACAAGTACAAGGCTAGATTGGTCGCGAAGGAGTATTCTCAAAAGGAAGGTATTGACTATGGAGAAATTTTCTCTCATGTAGCTAAGTTGACATCTATTAGATTTCTTTTGTCACTTGCAGCTGCATATGATTGGGAAGTCGAGCAAATGGATGTGAAAACAACATTTCTTCATGGGGACCTTGAAGAAGAAATCTATATGTCCCAGCCTGAGCACTTTGTCAAATAGGGTAAAGAACATTTGGTATGTAAACTAAAGAAGTCTCTTTATGGTTTGAAATAGTCTCCTAGAATGTGGTATCAAAAATATGATACATTTGTGTTGTCCTTGGGATTTGTAAGATCGAAAGCCGATCATTGTGTGTACTACAAAGTTGAAGATGATAAGATCCTTATTATTGCTTTGTATGTTGACGACATGTTGTTCCTTGGAAATAACAAAGGTATGATCTCAGACTCGAAGTCCCAATAATCCTTGAAGTTCGAAATGAAATATTTGGGGTCAACAAACTACATTCTGGGAATGGAATTCAAGAGGGACGAATCTAAGAGAAAACTCTGGCTCAGCCAAAGAAAGTACATCACTAGTGTTCTTGATAAGTTTAATATGTCTGACTATAAACAACGGGTTGTTCCTATTTTGCAAGGAACCAAACTGTTTGTGCATGACAGTCCAAAATCTCCAAAGGAGATAGATGACATGAAGAGTATACCTTATGCAAGTGCTATTGGTAGCTTGATGTATGCAATGGTTTGTACAAGGTCAGACATTACCCAACCAGTGGGAGTATTAAGCAGATTTATGTCAAACCCAGGAAGACCGCATTGGGATGTTGTAAAGAGAGTTTTCAGATATCTGAAGGGTACTTCAAACTTTGCATTATGTTATCATTGTAATCTGAATGATTCAAAGAGAACTCTTAGCATTTGTGGTTATGCAGATTCTGATTGGGCATGGGACATTGACAGCAGAAGATACACCAGTGGATACATTTTTGTTCTGAATGGTGGAGCAATAAGTTGGATGAGCAAGCAACAGTCTGTAGTCGTTTTGTCCACTACAGAGGCAGAGTACATGGCAACCACACATGCTTGTAAAGAAGTTGTTTGGCTTAGGCGTTTGAGTACAGATATTGGTTTTGATGCAAGGCAGGTTGAAGTACGAAGTGACGGTCAGAGTGCTATATGTTTAGCAAATAATCCTACATACCATGCCAGGTCTAAACATATAGATGTGCAATTCCATTTTGTGTGTGACATGGTAGAAGATGGAAAGGTTAATCTCAACAAGGTAGACACTCAGGAAAATGTTGTGGACGCGTTAACAAAATTGGTGAGCACTCACAAGTTCAAGTGGTGTTCTAACTTGATGGGTCTCAGTACCCATCCCTCTCTATAATGTTTGGAAAGTGCCCAAGCAGTCCAATGAATTCCTTGTCAAGTGGGAGTTTGTTGGAATTATGCCTCTAATTCACTTGACCTTTGTTCATACTGATCGGGTTAACTCTGGCCAATGAAACAGTGTGAAGGAAATCTACGAACTCTATTGGTATATCCTTTGCCGATGAACTCGACATATCGGAGCTTGGATTAGCAGGTTTGAAGTCATCTCGATGACCCGACGAAGTCATCTTCGGTTATCGGGGTAGCATCGGTTATCAGATGGATGAAAGGATAAAAGACTTGCAGTTTAGATCGTGATCCAATGGTCATCGCTTTACTGCTATGGAAAGATGCACGTATGTTATTTCCTGCGACTTGGCGATCATGGTGGGGCGCGACATAAGTGAGCGGTCCAGGCGAGATAAGGGTCATGCAGATCGGAGATGATCGAATGACGATCAAGGTTGATCCAATAGTGGCCGTTATGTCGCGATGGGAAACTGCTCATTAGTATATTCCTCGCAACATGGCGATCAAGTGGTGGGACCCAGCAGGAGAGCAGCTAAGGTGAATTAAAGGCTAAGCATATCGAAATGATTGGACGTTGACCACATAAGATTTGACAGTGGTTGCTAGGTCGCGATGGGAAATTGCTTGTGAGACTTTCCATTGTGACCCAGCAACAAAGAAGAATTTGGGGCGAATAGTGAGGCCATGCTAAGATGTCAGAGCAGGGACCCGGAACCAATCAGGGGGTGCCACGTGATGGAGCGCAGAGAGAAAGATTGGACGTTCAGGATAGCTGATTGTTTGTCTTCCTGATACCCGATGGATTCGACTTGTCTGAGCCGAGGTTTTTTGAATACAAACTGGTTCGATTCTTGGATGCATGTGGGATAATTGTTTTCTCACGAATGCAGACTGACGTAAATAGTTAGATGTCTAAAAGATTGGTGCAAACTAACAGTTGAACGGTCGACATGAAAATGTATATGAAGCCAAGAGGAGACTTGAACATGGCAGTGGTTTTGATGATAAGTCGTATACTATGGTGTGTAACTGAAGTGATAAGAGTGAACATATGTGCTATGATAACATACTTTATTGTAAAGTTTCTTTGCTGAGAATGAAGTGATCTTGTTGTCGGTGGTGGGTTTTTTCCCGAAAGGGTTTCCCACGTAAATTCATGGTGTTTATCTCTGTGTATGTTTGAATTCTAACATTGTCTTTGTTTCCTATATGTTAATCTTAGTATTCTGTAAAGTTATAAAACACACTAGTCTTGTTTCCCTTGCAAATTGACATTAGGGAAGCGTTTTTCCGCACTATTCTTTCCTTACACTTAAGATATGCTAGCGACAAGATCATTGAGAGGAGTGGTTGAGTATCTTATACTAGGGGGCTATATAGGACAAGTGGGTGGAATAAACATTAACCCTTGAATGGTTGGTGAAAAAATTTGTTTGTGTGAGTATAATTGCCACAATGCATGGAGTTGGAATATAAATGATAATAAAGGGGGATCCGTTTAAATTGAACATTGGATTTCTCCAAGTTAGTTATGGCTTGATTTGCCAAATATCCTTCAGGGTTATGAGTATATGAGTGGTGTCACAAAATTTTAAAGAATTGGATTTGATGACACTTGTGGGGAGGTGTGGGGAGGTGTCCCTAGAGGTTAGCTATAGTGTTGTATGATATGGTGAATAATTTTCTTAGTAGAATGACTAGCCTCTAGGGTTTAGATGTGCCTTAGTAGTGTGGCATGGTGAGCATATCTAGGTTATTGGTATTAGGGGTTCTTTGAGATGCCTTTGTATTGTGTCGTGAAGTATACACTGCTACATTTGAATTAATATTAAGTAGAGACTTGGGAATATCTTTCTATGTACTGAGAGGAATGGGTTTGTTTAGGAATTTTATAGGTCGAGTTTATATATGAACTGTCTTCTCTAAGACTCACATTCACAAGTTCCTTCTTTATCTCTTTAATCATTTGCTTTAGATTCTTGTCCATATTTTTTAGGGTACATTCTAGCTCTAGTCAAGGATTTATTAGAACCATGCTTGTTATAAGGAATAAACATATTATGTTGCCCATCCATGGAAGAATGAAATTCCTCTTGGCTTCAACTCGTAGTAATGATTAGAAAATAATACATTTAGGTTGATGTTATATTATGTATGGATCTATCTAATAGAACCCATTCTTAAAGGGACAGTTGATCTTGAGTTTTGGTGGGGATAAGAAAGTAGGTGTAAGCAAAGAGAGCTCTCTCAAATATGAATGTGTTTAGTAGGTGTAGGTATTCGAGAACAAATGAATGGAGAGGAAATATTGATAAAAGAGGAAATCAAGGACCAGTGGAAATATTTACCCTTTACATTGAGTTCATGATAACTCATATACACAACTTTTTGATGTTAGGTTGAGAAAAGTTGAAAGAAGGGGAATGATAAAGATATATGGAAACTTATAATTGGTATTGTTGGTTAGTTGGTAGTTATTACTTATGGTGTTGATCTTTTGTTCTTCTCTCATGGAAATTGATATATAGAGCATCAAATTGGCATACTAACACATGAGGGAAATGCTATAAACACAAGCCAATGAATATAGTTGAAATTCACTCTCATTTTTTTAATTTTTAAGATCTTGTCTCTCCACATAGACGATCCCTTGAATCCTATGGGGTTGGGGATGGTGGGGGTATCCCTTGAATCCTTTGGGAGTAGTTTTATCCCAAAAATATCATCCAAGATAACATAGGGGGAAAGGATGGAAAGGAATATTGTTTACTCAAGTGCACATGAGGATAACCAAGGCCAAGTAATAAAATGGTTGAACTAGCTACTTAGGAAAATGCGAGTGTCTTGATAAGCTAATATACTTTGCTAGAAAGTCAAGATTGAAAATAATTGTGTTAAATTAAAAAAACACAAACTAATTTAAAAAGTTCCATGAAAAAATAGGTCATTGTTTACCATGTTTATCTTCTTTTCTATTTATTTGTGAAGTATGTTTATTCACAACTAAAAAAAAAAATGAAACACATGCAATAAATGTCTAAAGTAAATATGGTTAATGATACATTATTAAAAAGGTTCAAACTTCACTTGACTAAAAAATTCTTTAAACAATACTAAATTGCTCTTTTTGAATAGGCTAGAAACAATAAGAACAACAATGTAAAAGTTGTCAAAGTTTGGCAAACAAAAATTATAAATATGTAAAATTGAAAAAGGAACTTGAAATCACGCTTCAAATGAATCCAAACAAGGATAAATTTTAGTTGATATATTATTAAGATGATTAGAAATAACTATTTGAGTAAGATGTTAGAGTCATAAACCAAGACTTGGAAGCACACCAAACCAGAAGCCATTGAATGCTCACTTAGTATATATTAAACAATGTTAATTGCAAGTTTGATAAGACATTGAAAATGAATCAAAACAACAAAAATAATGAATCATACAATCTAAGGAATGATTCAAATTGATGATTTTATATAAACAATAGAGGAAAGTTGTAATGACAACATGCAAACTTAAACAAAACTAACAAATTAGAAAAAAAAAAGAAATAAAATAGTGAAGAGATTGAACAAAACAAGCTTATAATAACCACCAAACACTTAGAAACAAAGTGTGAAAACAAAGGGCAAAATTTATTGAATTTTGACCAATGGCTCTCCCGCCTCCCTCTTTTTTAATGCCCCTGGTTCTGTTGCGGATGTCTGGGGCTCTACTTCCCCCCCACCACCCTTGCGCGGGCTCCTCGACTCCTATGATCCATGCTACTATTCTTTGGCCAGCGACCCCTTTGGCAGTTGTTGATGCGCTTGGTGCTACATCCACCCCCCCCGCCCCCCCCGTTCCCCGACTGTGGATCATGTTGTTGTCGACTCTCTAGCTTCTGAGGAAACGACCTTGCCACCTACCGTTGATGTTGTTGGTCCTTTTCCCAAAATTGCTAATAAGTGTAGCTTTGCTCGTGTGGCCAGATCTTCTGCCCAACCCTCTAATGGGGTCCGTCCTCTCCCTTGTGCGAAATTCTCTCCTGTGGTGGTTTGCGGACAACATTGGGTTTTACCAGCACTGTGCTTTGGTGTGCAGATTCTCTAGGCTCTTGTCTTCCCTACCAGACCTTCACAATTGGGTAAGTGAATCCTGGTAGCCTTTGGTTGCTCTCAATATCGAGCTTTTCCCCTGTGCTAAAGGATTTTTCGTTGCTTCCTTCAATTCTTCCGCTGATAGGGATTTGATTTTGAGCAAGCTATGGACTTGGGGAGTGCACTCCCTCTCCATCAAGCCTTGAACAACCTCTTTCAACACTCTCACTGAACCACTTAATGTGCGTCTAGTTTGGGTTTTGGCTCATCAATCTCCCTCTTCAGTCTGAGAGCGCTCTTGCTATGAGACGATCGGTAACTCTATTGGTTGTTTCCTGAAGGTCGATGATGCTACGTCCTCAATGGAACACACTACCTTTGCCCGCATTCTTGTTGATATCGACATTGTTGCTCCTCTCCCGGGTGATGTGCTTCTTATGGTGGGGGATAGGCCTTGGTCACAACTGTTGGATTTTGAAGGCCTCCCCTTTCGCTGCAGAAGATGTTTCTCTACTGGCCATCTTGCTTCGGGTTGCTCTTCTCCACAACACAAAGGGGTTTCTACCTGGTGGAAGAATGCTACTATTGACCACTTAACAGTTGTTGCTACGGATTCCGCGTCTGCTGGCTCCTCCCATGAGGATGATGTCGTGCCCCCCACAACTCCCATTGCTCCTACTGATATTTTTGTGGCCTTGTCTTCGGAGGTCTCCACTTCTGTTTCTTCTGTCTTGCAACCCTCCCTTGTTGTTGGATCTACTTCTGCTTCTGTTGTTCTGTCACAACCTACCACTGTTGCTATTTTGCAACCCCCTACGACCCTCTTCCAGCCTTCTGTTGTCACCGGTGTTGTTGACCCTGTGGGGGCCCTTCCGGTGGATCTTAGCATTGCCTGGTATGTGGTTGCTCTCAGTGTAAGGGGAAGTCTTCTTCCCTGCCCCATAACCCCCCTTGTGGGGGTTTGGGTGGCCCGTCCCCCCCTTGAGTGGGGTTTGTTCCCTGGTTGGTTAGGTTCCTATGTTTGTTCCTTTCCACCTTTAGGTTGTGGTTCTATTCCAACATCATCTCTCTTGATGTTTCTTTTTGTCAAGCGCCAGCACCCTAGTTAACGTTGTTTTTTTAATAAAAAACAAAGTGTTAACACCATGAGAGATGCTTATGCAAGTTTTAAATTGTAAGAATGATTGAGAAACAATAGACTGGAAACCAATACAAATGATTTGATGTTAACAAGATGGTGTAGAATCCACAACTAGACAATAAAATAATACTGAACATTAACCACTAACCTATATTTAGTGGCACTTAAGGACTATAATGTTATGTCTATAAAGTAACTAGTACCAAACCTCTAATTCCTAGTTTTGAGATTAAGAATGACATAACTAACAAATGAAAATTGAATAAATATGAGAAAATAAGCTAAGTGACATATAATGTGGAAGCTCTTATGATGTATGAGGTAAGATAATGAAGAATTATAGTCCAAACTCTCGAAACAAGAGAAAGGAATATGACAATATAATAAGCTATGACGAGTTGAAATGATAGACAATAAATATGTAACAATTTCCCATATTAAAAACTAATAAACATAGTTAATAATTTATTAAAGAAAGAATCTTATTGTTTTTATAAAAAGACAATTTTTTTGAAACAACATGAACTAAAACCATGAATATTCTTAACTTGATAAAAAAACAAAAAAATAAAAAGGTTCGAGGATGAAACAATACAATACAATATTAGGATTGTTGCCTTATAAAGTATAAGCAAGTGAAAATTATCCAGACAAAGTTCAACTTTTAGTTTAGTACAATATTGTAAGATCTATTGTTTTGGAAAGAAGTGCAATAAATATGTTCTTTGTAATGAAGCTATAAGGAGGGAGAAGATCATCCAAGCATTTTACCTCCAACCATAGACTAAGTGATCCGTTGCTCATTTGACCCTTAAATGAGAGTGACAGATAATGACATATATAGTAGTACCATAACCAAATCTAAAAACCAAGGTATGTAATTACAAACATCATCAAATACAATCATTTATGTAGATTGTATTTGATACCCTCTAGCTATTAACGTATTCTAATAACCATACAACTTGAGAATATAGTTGATTGACAATACATACAACTATAGCGTCACTTTGGTCAAAATGTTTAATAATAGCAAATTTTTATTATTTATAAATGTGGGTTATTTATTCGTGACTCTACTATATCTTGTTTGACTCATCATCATGATCATAAAATTACTATAAGGATATAAGACACACTTTAAAACACAAGTTTTCAATAAATGTAGCATTTCCCAAATGTTTGACACCTCTTACCCTTGGGTGATGAATTTAATAGTATTAAATGTCATCTTTATGTTATACTAGACAAGTACATCTAATGTGTTCATATAGTGAGACTACAATCTTATATAGGGAAATCCAATAAAGTTTCCATTCACCTTTCAAAATGGCAACCATATATAAGGATGATTATCAACTTGAGACTATGCAAATATAATCAAGATGTGTTAATTTAAGCTTTAATCTAGTTGTAGAAATATTTATTCACAATTACATATATATAAATAAATTTGTGAATAGTTGTTGGAATATTTAAATGTTTATACATGTGTGGAGGTGCATAAAAGCTTTGTTTTCTGCATTAACATAAGTGATGTGAGACCATCTATATATAAAACTCTATCATGTTTTTAATTAAGGTAAGCAAAGGTTTTGAAAGGGTCCAAATCTTTTTACAAGAGGAAAGATTTAGTAATAAGAGAAAGAAGACAACAAAGGATAGCCGGGGAACAACAAAAATCTTACAAAAGATAGGACAAAGAAAAATTACAAACAACCAACCCAAAGTTAGGGGGTTAATGAAATTGTTTCAATGATGCTTGTTTAACCACACTAAAAAGATCATTCTCCTCTAAACTTCTTTTCATGGAACAAGACAAAATTAGGACCACATGCGAAATCTTCTCCCAACTCTGAAGCTTTAAAAGAGGAATCCAATATTATACTATCCACAAGAGATTTCCCTTTATTGTCTTCCCTTTGCACCTCCTCAAGGATGCAATAGACTCCCCAATAACTATGCAAGAGTATGATCCTTTTTCCTCCAACGAAATGGTGTTTTTTGTTGTTCGTGAAACTCATAGAAGTATGACCCACTTTATAACAACAATGACAAATAACATGAGAGTCTTCAACATCAATTTGTTGCACCCAACCACCATATTTGGAAGACAGGGTAATTTAAGTAGGAAGCACCTTGTATTTCTCCCCAAACAAACAAAATCTAGCAAACAACAAATACATTTTGATTTTTTGATTAGATCAATAGCACGATATTTCCCAAAACTACTAGAAATAAGCATAAAAACTTTTACATTCCAAAACTCCAAAGGATCTCAACTTCCTATTATTCCATATTTGACAAAAAAATAAAATAAAAAAATTGAACATAACAGCTACTTGAACCTCACCTCTTAGTTTCCAACTCCAAAACACCCATCTTCTATAACATCAATGTTAAGATGATTGTGATCAAATCTGTGGATTCCTAAGTTAAAGAGACGATTCTACAATAAGAAAATCCAGAATACCAATTTGAATCTGTTCCTCCACCTCAACCTTACTAGAAGCCCCAGAGAAATCACCCTCACCAAAACACCCAACATTCACATCACAGACGTAACCTATCTGCAAGCTTGAAGCACAAACATCCTATAACACACAAGCCTCCTTTTCAGGAAGTTCCTCTAAGACCCTAGGGCACAAAGTAAGAGAAGCAAAAGAGGAAACAACTGACACACCATTACCCACAGTAACAAAGTTAGAATAAACAACATCAGATCAACCACTAATTTATTAACCTTTGAAGCTTCTTGAGTAGAAGCCACAAACACCATCTGGTTGTTATTATTATTGACCACTATTCTCAACAAAGCCCGAGTCAAATTTGCAATTACAAAGGATATATCATCCTCCTCAGCCCAGCCGTTCACCCAAATGTCATCATCAAGAATGCCATCACTAGGAACACCATCGTCACCAGGATCAACTTCGCCTTCGCCAAATTCCACCTTGCTTGATGTAGATTTATCATTCAGTATTGCTAGGGTTTGAAATGTCGCATTCTATTTCTCCCGAGCTCTTTAGAGCTCTTTAGAAGTATATCATGTGAGAAAAAAAAACCAATTCTTGGTAAAATGTGTGAGGATATTATGGATGGGTCTATTATGGTTCCAAAAAGAAAGTACGGATTGATTAACACGCGTGCTAGTCACACGTTTTACATATAGTTAGAAAGTTGTGCATGAATGACAATAAAATCAAGGTCAGCTGTTAATCTCATCACAAAATGATACTGTAAAAAAAAATTAATGGGAATACAGATCATGAAGATTTAGCTACTTAAAATTTCGCAAAAATTCGTTGTGTTTTGCCCATCAAAATGCTATTTTGTGTGGAGATTAACACATTCAAAATCAACTATGAGCTCATTATATCAACATTATTTGGCTATGACCCTTGGCTCTATACTTTGATAACTCCTATGTGACAATAAGCTCATTATATCAACATTATTTGGCTATGACCCTTAGCTCTATACTTTGATAACTCCTATGTGACAATATTGCATGTCTTTTAACTTTCCCAAAATAATATTCTGACCAAACTTCACTATGATATATATCTTTCACAAAAATATTTGTTAAAAATAATTTCATTTAGTACTTATTTTGTTGGTCATACACGTGCATGGTTTGGCTTAAAACACACTTATTGAAAAAAAATTACTTTGCAATTCCTATAATAAATCAACTTTTACCATTTAGGTATTAGAATAAATCACATGTTTGAAAACTATAAACAAAATCCTATATCTCATATTTT
Source organism: Cryptomeria japonica (assembly GCF_030272615.1). Classification (NCBI taxonomy): domain Eukaryota; kingdom Viridiplantae; phylum Streptophyta; class Pinopsida; order Cupressales; family Cupressaceae; genus Cryptomeria; species Cryptomeria japonica. The sequence goes on from NC_081410.1 coordinate 165,096,365, forward strand.
TACACTGTGTTAATATTTATTGATAAGAGCTTCGAAATTTTACTTAAACTATGACAAATTACTTCTTTTAATTACCCAAACTTAGCATGCTTTGTTTAGAAATAGGATCAATTTCATTTCTAGTAGCAACTTGTATAATTCTCAAGTTGTAGCCACCTTGCATTTGCATGTAAATTACCTTAGTAAAGGCCTTAATATCTTCACTCTCAGGTCTTTGCCCTTTTGCACACCTATTGCATGAGTTCCATGAGTTTTCAAAAATCAGAAGTTGGCAACTCATATTGTAAATAAAATCTATATTTTATGCAGGTTCAAGGCATTGATAGAAACATGTCAAAATTTGTCCAATGAAGATCTAGAATTGTACAAAAGCGGTGTGGAACGAATAGAGATGAAAAAGACCAAAAAACTATTTTTTGGTATTTTTGTATGTTTTAGTATGTTGCATTTTTGGAGGCCTTTGGAGAAAAATTTAGGGTTGAAACTATGGTCGGACCCTTATAAGGAATAGCCAAAGGCATTGGATCTAAGGGAGTAAAATTAGAGCTCTAGGAGATCTTTTTGACGGTGTAAGCGGTTTCATATTTCGAGTATTGGGTGAAAAGTAGTGACCTTGGCAAGTTGAGACCAATTAGTTGTTGCTAGTGGAGAGGAGATACAAGGATTTCATGTATCAACATAGCACAATTTTTAGTAAGACCGCAACCCCTTATTCTCACAAAGATGCATGAGGGTGCCACGTGTTGGTCCCTCATGAAATCAACAAAGGCTTTTACTTTTCAAGAGTGCTCATTGCAGATGGTGCCACGTGTAGGCACCACGGAGGTTTTCGAAGGTTGAAAGAAAAGAAGATTTAACAGCCCCCACAAACATGACACTTGTCTAGTATGCGAAGAAGACTCAACCATCGACAAAGCGATCTCACCATGCAAGCATAAGTTGCCACTTGTCAACAAAGTGTGAGGCTCAAAATTTTTTGAGCCCGAAAGAAGAATGCAAATGCACTATTAGTTGTTTGAAAGTGGAAAAAATATTTACACACCCAAGAGTATTGCATGAGATCATGGGTGATCCAAGTGGTGCTCATGCCACGCTCACGAGAAAGATAATGATAAGATTTACATGCAAAAAATATGCAGGCAATCATCTAATTACAAGAATCCCTTCCAGCCTAGTGAAATGGTTCTATTTAAGCCTATGGGCACTATGTAATTAAGGTTGGTAATTTTTGTTCAAAAAAAGGAATAAAGAAAAGAATTTTTTTGGGGGAATATTCAGTGATTTGCAACTCATGCATAGAACTTAGCATATAATATTATTGAAAATAAACATTCAGATTGTACCTTGGGTGCCTTTATGTTTGTTTTATTTTGTTTGAAATGCTTTGTGTCAATAAATTTATAAATGCAGTCATTGTTTTTTTATTACGGAAAAAACAGGTTTTGAAGGGACCCCAAAACCCTTTACATCAGATTACATAAGATAGATCAAATAAAGTCCATTCAAAACAAAACCAACACACAAAACCCCACAGGACTGAGAGACAATAGAAAAAAGCAAAAAAAACCACTCAGCCCACAAAAACAACAAAAAACCAGCAAACTAATAGCACAAACCCAACAGCACAAACAAATCAACCCAAATTTTTAAGATTTTCTGCAACATCAGCACTAAGTTGATGCATCTTCTTGGCAGCATTCCTCAAATCTAGGATGTCATGGGGCACTTTAGTGGCTTTCTTCTTCATGCTAGCTCGAGTACGCTTTCCTGGAGGACCCGAATCATCCACACTAGCAACCATCTCCTTGTCCATGTCCACCACAGTCCTATCCATATGAGCTTTCTACAACTTGCTAACCATGGTAGACATAGTATCAACAGAAGCCTTGACAATATTTTGACTAGTTTCCATAATACCCCGAAGGGTAGCTTCGCATTTAGCAATTTTGGCCTCCATATCCACAATTTTTTTGTCAGATATCTCCTTCACTCTTCGAGTGGCTTCCATATTCTTAGCCAGACAATCAATCATAACCTGTTTTTCACTTTTTGTTCACAGAACACCCGCCAAAGCCCCCTCAACCACCTCCTTACCAGTATTAGCAGGGTGAACACTAACAATAGCATGCATCATATCTCCAACATTAGCTTGCATAACTTCCATCTTGGAAGATAAAGACCGCTGCTTGAGATTGATGTTCTTAATCTCATAAAACACACTTGAAAAGATGAAAAACCCCAAGAGAGTTGTTCTTGGCAATTTTGAGCACATCAAACGGGATATCCTGTTTAGGATGAAAATCCTATGGGGTAAAATCCGTCGATTCTTGGGAATTCTGTTCACAGCCATGGGAGGAAGAGGACGCCTCGACATTATGAGTTTGGTCTAGGGAATCCTGATCATTAGAGTTGTCTGAGACCTTCAAAGTGGCCTTTCGAGTTTTACCCTTAGGACGTTTGCTCGAACCCTCACCACCAACACCAGGGGACCCCTTACTAACACCCGAAGCAACCACCTTAACCCCAGTTTTGGCCTTTTTACTAGTGTGGGATAAAATCCCTATCATTACTGTCAGTTTCCCATCCTTCTAACTCTGAATCCTCACTATCATCAATCTCTTCAGCAGTAACAGGAGAGGGCTTGCTAGGGTATTTAGAAGCCCTAGCTTTCAAATGCTCAAAGATAAGAGCAATTAAACCTTGGTGTAAAACAAGATTAACATGGGGATTCTCCTTAAAATCAGCAATGCTAGCATTCAATGAAGACAACAAATAAAACGGATACGACATTTTCTCATTATGACGAAAATGATTAAGGAACACAAAATGATACCTGTAGATTTTAGTGACCCTGCCATCCAAAGTGAAAAACTCCATAATCACCTTCAGAAGCCCCCTCCACATGGCCTTAATCTGCTTCAGCTCAAAGTGGGTCTTGTTAGCTTTCACCAGGTGCTCACGCTCCTTCTCTTTCTTAGGGAATCTCTTCACAGCAGCATCAAAGATTTTTCTCTCTGTAAAATTTAATCCCCTCCATAGGCATTCCTGTCACTTCAGCAATAAGATCTTCATTGATCTTAGTCACCCTACCAAAAAGATGTACCTTACCATCCTTTCATCCCTTCATGAATTGCCTAGTAATACTCTGGTTATACCCATGCAATTTCTCCAGGAATGTCACCACTCCCCCCTTCTGCAATCTATGCCAAATGGTAGGGTTCTTCTTCCAGTTAACACAATTTGGAGGTTCCACCCTGTGTCGCTGACCCCCCATAGTCTTAAAACTCGGCTCAGAAACAACAGTCTTCAATAGAATAGAGTCTACAACAAAAAAACCAACAACGGCTTCCAAAACAAGTAATACCCATAAAGCATGCAAAGTTTGGCAGTAATAATTATAACTTAAGGCATTCAAACTAAACGCAAGCCGAAAAATGATGACAAAATTAAACACTTTCATCATAAAAAATAGCAGGGATCTCCTCATTTCTTCCATGTGTTCGATCGTACATAAGAAGTGACCGAACATCATACTCCAAGGTGTCTTCATTAAACCACCTTCCTTGTGTTAAGTCTAACCCCTATATTAGCGAAATAGTCTGCTACACAATTAACCTCTTTATAGTTATGAGAAATATAGTACTCTTCAAAGGCATTGATAATACTCTTAGAGGCATTAATAATATTCTCAATAGTCCATGAAGGTAAACTTTTACCCCTTAGACATTGAATAATATTATTCGAATCTCTCTCAATCCACACCTTCCTGCGTTGAAGTTGCTTAGCAATTTGTAGAGTTTGGAAGGCGCCCATGGCTTCAGCAAGGTGGTTAGTCTGGGTACCCATGGGGAGTGTCACTTCTGCAATACACCTACCATTCTCATCCCTTATCACTCCCCCACACCTAGTCGGCCCAGGATTGCCCTTAGCCACCCCATCAAAATTAATTTTAACCCATTCCGAAGGAGGGAAACTCCACACACAACTTTCTCTAGTCTTCTTCCTCTGTCTTTGATATTTGGGCATAACAATTATCCACTCCTTAGAAACAACATTCACAATATCATTATTCAGGATTGAAGAATACGAGGAACCGACACTGAAAACCACATTGACATTCTCTGAAATAGCCCTACAAATATTTTCAGCCACCACATTAGGGGGGAGAGAGGAGTCTCTGAAAATACGGTTATTTCTCTCCTTCCAAATCCCCCAAGAGACATGAGGGAAAATAAAGGACCACAACAACTTAAAGGAGGGATTAGAAGAGGGGCATGTCCACTGCTGAAGAAAATCCAAAATCTATTGAGGGAAGACCCAATAGAGGTTCCACTTCTGGAACACACAACTCCAAATATCAAAAGCATAAGGACAATGAAGAACCAAATGGGAAACCAATTCCTCCTCCTGCAAGCAAAGAAACCATCTATTGGGCAATAAAAAGCCCTTTTTACATAAATTATCAATAGTGAGAATTTTATTTTGAAGCATAAGTCAAAAAAATATGTTAACTTTAGGAATAAGGTTCTTCACCCACACATTCGCCTAGCAAGAGGGGAGAAGGAGCAGGGGACAAAAAAGAAACAACAATGGCCACTGAAAATCGACCATAAGAAGTCCCTTTCCAGATCAGAGAATCCTTTGAATTCAAACAAGGGAAGCAGGAGAGAAGAGACAACTAGATAGGAAGCAACAAGGGAAAGGCATCAGAAAAATTAACCCACCCAGAGTCTTTCCAGTAGTCTGCCACAAAAACACCAAAAGTCACTATGTAATCCTCCATAAAAAGAGCAAAATCCAGAATGTCACAAAGAGGACCAAAAGAGAGCTAGGAATCTTCTAAAAATCTAACAATCTTACCATCTCCCAACTTCCAAATGCTTCCCATCATAGCAACCTCCTTGGCCTCGAGCACATTATTCCAAAGGACAGAACCAGAGGGGAGAGCATCTGTTGGCATGATTGGCATAACTGATGCTGATGGAGAATGTTGATGAACCGGTAAAGAGTCTTGTTGGTAATGATATAGTGATGAAGAGATTGAGATTATTGGCTTAATGACTTTGATCAATTATTTGTATTGTCATTGATGGCAAACTATGTGGCAACTATGTTTTTCATGTTTATTTTGTCATCTAAGTCCTTTTTGGTCTACCGGAAATGCCTTACTGGTAATTAAGACAATGAACTGGGAATTAGGACCTTAATGGGTAAATGTGGAGATGTTTTGATTGGTTTTGGAGATTGGTGATTAGTCAAGTGTTGAGGTTTGGAACATGTATTTGTATCATTGTAATGTATCATTGACCAGAACTGCATCATGCTTTAATTACCGGAAATCATGTTTATGATTTTTGTTGTATTTTCTGTAGGGTTTAAGAAGGGTTTAAGAACCGGTATTCAATTCTTATAACTGGTAATGATTTTGAGTTCGACGGTGTATTACATTATGTTTGTAAGTTGGTGATGACATGGTTGAAACCGCGTGAAGTGTTTGAATGATGTTTTGGTGCAATCAAAGAGCAAATTTCTTGGGAATGTGCAAAGTGCTTAGCGGAATGAGTTAAGCGTTTGAAAGTGTATTAGATCGAGGTGCGGTGATCATTCAACGACTGTAATTGATTTGTAATTGATTGTAATGATCCATTTGATGATCTGTAATGAGTTGTAAAGATCTGTGATTATCTATGTTGTAATTCTTAGGGTTTTATAACCGACTAAGATGTAAAGTTTATTTAGGTCGGTATAGTTGATGTTTGTTGTGTTGGTGATTTGAGAAAAGAGTGTGAAGTTGAACCGGTGTGGTGTATCTGCAAGAGTCTAGAAGATTGGAGCTAAAATGGATCCAAACAAGCAAGCATTTAGTGCTATCTCCATATCATTCACTTGTTGTTCCCTAATAGTTGCAGTAGACAAAATCCCTTAACCGGGTAGGTTCTAACAAGCCTTAAATTGTAAATCCTAAACCGGGTAGCTCAACTTCTGAGTCTTAAATCCTCTTGTGAGGTTTCTTCTAATAGGGCAAAGCTCCTAACAGGTCTCATCATAGCAATCCCTTAACTGGGTGACTCCTGACGGGGAATCATTGTAAGCTCCTAACCAAGCTAGGCTCCTAACATGGCACATTCTGAAAAAGTGCACAATTTTTGTGGGTACCAATTCCCACCATGGTTTTTTCCTATTTGGGTTTCCATGTGAAAATTATTGTGTTCATGTGGTGAATGTTTCTGATGCGTTGTTTTGATTTACTTTCAGTTTATGCATGATGATGAACACTTAATGAGCAGTTCTGATAAATCAATTTAACAGTTGGTTATTAGTGATTGTTGGTGTAATTCATCATGGATATAATTACACTTACTTAAGTTTACTTAGGATAATGCATTTCATAGTAGTTTGGATATGAGACACTTGGGTGTTTGTGCCACATTGGGATAGTGTGTGTAGGAGAAATTCCACCTTTTATGGTGATGATCTTGTTATTACACTATCATATCCACTTATTGTGGAGTGATAATTCCACCTTTGGTGGGTGATCCACCTCATCTGGAATATTATATTATTTCTCCTACCTACCCACACCTATTTCCTACCTACCCTTGTTTCTTATTGAGCCACATGTCATATTTGTGTGCTCATACATCCATATGGCCTTGCCTATTTAAGCAGGCCTCTATTCATTATATGTATCTATTGAATCATGTTATTGATCATTTTCTATTGATGAGAATACAGTTTATTCTTGTCCCATATTATGTCTCTATTTTGTACATTTCATTGAGCTCTTGATCTTGGCAAAATCCAACAGTGATTACTGGTACTGGTAAATACTTTATTACTGGTTTGTGATTGATTTGGTGAAGTTTTATAAGTTTAATTTTAAGTTTTAGAATTGTTGTTAAAACTGATTCACCCCCTTCTCAGTATTAACTGGATCCTCTCAGATTAACAAGCATCTGCATTATAAAAATACTTCAAAGTGGGGAAACAGAACAAATACTTATTGTGCCAGATCAAGTTCCATTTGCGATTATTTTCAAAAATTCTCCAAATCTGTTTGGCCAAAAGAGCTTGATTAAAGGACCGAATACTTCGAATACCCAAACCTCCTCCCACTTTAGGTTTACAAACACTCTCCCATGCAAGCAAAGGCATTTGCTTTTTCTCCTCCACCCCAGACCAGAGGAACCGCTTTTGAATTATTTCAATAACTTCAACAAATTTAGAAGGAATTTTGAAAATACTTAGAGCATAGACAGGGAGATTTTGAAGAGTGGACTTCAGAAGTTGTAATTTCCTTGTCTGACTTAACAAAGCACCTTTCCAGGAAGTTAGTTTTTTATTGAATCTATCAATCAAAGACAACCAAAAGGTATCAAACGGTTTCAAAAAAAGGGGAAGGCCCAGATAAGTAGAAGGAAAGGAACTAGTAGCACAACCAAGAATATTCGCAATCCTTCGCTGCCTGATCTTAGGAGTATTAAAAAAGAAAAGAGAACTTTTTTTCCAATTAATCAATTGACCAAACGCCTTACTATAAAGATTAATAGCATTCTTCAAATTCCCTAATAGAAGAACTTCCCAATAGAATAGTATCATCAATGAACTACTGGTGAGAGCACACAAGACTAGATGAAGACGTCCTGAAACCCTGGAAAGAACCATCTTACACCAATTTGAGCAAATATCTACCAAGAGCTTTCACCATAATAGTAAAGAGGATAGGAGAAATCAGATCCCCTTGTCTTAAACCTCTGGAAGACTTGAAGAAATGAGAAGGGGAGCCATTAACAATGACAACAAAGGAGGGCGTAGAGATCAGCTGCCAAATAAGCTTAATAACTCTATCACAAAACCCAAAGGCACGATCGATTCTGGAAAGAAAAGACCAGTCAAATCTGTCATAAGCTTTAGAAAGATCCAGCTTCATAAGAAAACCCTCTTTACGAGACACCTCCAAGGAATGGATGTTCTCATGCACCATAATGATAGAATCGAGAATCTTCCTGCCAAGGACAAATCCATTCTGTTGAGGAGAAATGATATCCGGCAAAATAAATAGAAGCCTCAGAGTGAGAACCTTAGAAATTATCTTGTAAAAGGAGTTACATAGGCTAATAGGGCGAAAACTATCCATAGAATTGGCCCCAACACACTTAGGAATCAACACAATAAAAGAAGAATTAAGTTCTTTGAGCAGCGATCTAACCCCAAAAAACTCTTTCACCCCATCTGAAACATCCTTCTCCACAATATGCCAAAATGTTTGAAAGAAAAACAACGGAAAGTCATTCAGACCCGAGGCTTTGTTACATTCAAAGGAAAACACTGCAGCTTTAATTTCATCCTTAGAAGGAATAGCAGTCAAAAACTTATTTTTCTCTTCTTTAAGAATAGAAGGGATGGCTTCCAAAAGAGAATTCTGAGCTTCAACATCCAAATTAGCCTCAACCGAAAGAAGGGAAGCAAAATATCTAGACGCCTCCCCACAAATTTCCCCCTCTTTCATTAGCATTCTATCATCCACCACCAACTTAGAGATCCTATTAGCAGCTTTATGTTTAAGGGCAGTTAAATTAAAAAATCTTGTATTCTTATCCCTGGCAGACAACCATAAGGCTCTGGACCTTTTCTTCCAAAAGACCTCTTCCTTTGCAATGATATCATGATAATTCTTTAGAATATCATTCTCCCTTTCCAAATAACCTGAAGAGTAACCCTCAGCTTGAATCTTGTCTTGAATATCTTTCAACGCACACTGAACTAGAAGGAAAAAGGTTGCCAAACACCTCTTTATTCCATCTTCTAATATTATCTTTGACAAATCTGTTTTTTTTAGCAACTCTAAACATAGCAGACCCATCCACAGATATATTCCACCATTGCATAACACTATCTTCCAGCAAGGGGTGGGACAACCAAATCTTTTCAAATCTAAAGGGATAGTTTCTCTTACCATCAAAAGCCTCTGCAACAAAGGAGATAGGGAAATGATCATAACCGACCCTAGGGAGGGTCGTGAGGGAGCAAGCATACTTGACCAGCCAATTGTTAGAGATAAGAGACTGATCCAGACGAACTTGGATCAGGTCATCACCCACTCTCCTATTGGTCCAGGTATACGAGGCACCTTGAAGGTCAATATCATGTAAAGAGTGAGCATTAATAAAATCCATCAAGTCCATCCAACTATCCATTTGGATTTGAGAACCTCCAAATTTTTCAGAATTATGAAGTGGGGTATTAAAATCTCCCATAATAATCTTGTTTTCATTACAGTGCTTGGAGTGATGAGCCTCCAATTTCTTCCAAAACTTATTCCTAGTTGCTTTAGCGTTGGGAGCATAGATATTAGAGAGAACCCAAAAAAAATCATCTCTAATATGATGAAATCTAACAGAGACAAAATTGGAATCCACACCCAATATTTCACCCTTAATATAATTCAAATTCCAAAAAATAGCAGTCCCACCTGAAGCACCTTCAGAACTACTACCAACCACCCCACCATGCTTGAAAAAATTCAAGTTTTCCACCTTTTCCTTAATCATTTTAGTTTCTTGTATAAGGAAAATATCCGACTAATGATCCCTAACCATATTGCGAACAATATCTTGTTTATGGGGTGCATTGAGTCCCCTTATGTTCCAGGAAATGAATTTCATTTTTTACCAGGAGAACATACCTCATAGATGGTCCTCTAACTACCATCCGCTATATTGCACCTGCATTCTTGATCTCTCATCCATTTAGTAGTTTTTCTACCAGGAGTAGTATTTTGGGTCCCAATGTCAGCTTTAGACTTTTGCTTAGTAGAAACACCAACTTGTGACGCCCCAACAGTCTGTCTAGATTTCTTAGACTTCTTTTTCTCCACTTGGAAAAACGGGGCTTCACTCCTCACAACCACCCGAATCGACAAATTATTCTCTTTCCCAAATTTTAGTGGGCCAATCCCACCACCAGACTTTCTTTGATTGATTTCCAACGAGGTTTGGGAAAGAGGGGACCTCTCCACCGCAAGATAGGTGGACTTCACACACTCCTCAGATTGAGAGCATAAACAATTCACAGCCTCATTAAGATCCTCCCTTTCCATCTGCTTAGGACTGGTTAAAACAACTCCAACAACATTGTTTCCTGACAATGCTCCACTTTATCAGAACCATCATCACTATGACCTTTTACCATGACTATAACCTCCTCTTACTGGGCTTGAAACTTCTACTTGAGAACATCATTGGCCTCATCTTGCTCCAGTTGAACCAGAATAGTAGCATTAGATCCCTTTGGATCCCCTTGAGTAGCATTAACCTTGACTGTCTCAATACTGTCATCTTCATCCTGAGCCACCTTAGCATTTTTTTGTCTCCAAATCTGCTGTTGAGGGCCACTCTTGGGATTGGTATTCATTTTAGAGGGGGCAACATTCTTATTGGTCCGCAGAGGACATTTCTTAGCCCAGTGCCCAGATTTTTTACAATGAAAGCAGACAAAAGGCATAGTCTCAAATTCAACTGGCTGAGTCCATTTCCCCAACTTAGAAATGATATCCACCGAGGATGAGAGATCAATATTTTGGCTAACACAAACACAGATCCTAGAATAAACCATTCTTTTCTTGCCCGCCCTCATTGGGTCAACAGATAATAGTTCCCCAAAAGAGTTGGCCAAACCCTTAAACACATCCTCATGCCAAAACTCCAAGGGAAAGCCAGGCAATCTAACCCAAATAAGAGAAGACGCAAAAATACCGTCATTCAGATCCAGATTAGGGGACCAACGCTTCAAAGTCAAAGATGTCTTCTCGATAACCCAAGGGCCACCATAAAGAACATCAGACAAATCTTCTTCACAAGAGAAGGCAAAGGAGAAAAAACATTTAGCCATAGCTGTTATTTCAATCTAACCTTTCAGGCGCCATCTCCTCTTAGCAAAAGCTCCAATGACATCAATGTTAGGCCTAGAACCCATGAATTTTCCAACTAACGATAAAGCCATAACATAGATGTTATGATCTATCACTTGATCAAGGACAACAATCGCAAAACACCCAGAAGCCGGTTTCAAAATATTATTAATAGGAGGGAACCGACTTACCACCAGGTTTAACACCAAAGAGGGAGGACCAATGTTTGTCAGCAACCTGCCCCTCCATATCACGAGGTCCCTTTCCAGGATCATTTGCATTCCCCCCCTTTTGTGGGTACCCATCTTCAAAAATCGCGCCATCATCCTGGCTGCTTCCTATCTTTTCACTACCTTGACCCACTTGTTGTCCTTGAGGGCCAGCACCTGCAACATTCCCCTATAGATTCGCCGAGATTGAAGGGTTGCCCGCCCAAGTTCCCACTCAAACTCCCCATTCAAACTCCCAATGTGATAATGCAATCATTGTTTGTCAAATATGGCTTTTATAATTCCTAGCAATAACTTGTGAAGTATTGAATTATGTTAAATACTCTTTCATTTTTTACAACATCAACTTAGGGAGATCATACTACGCTGAATAAGAAATCCATTTGAATTATTTGTATATGTATAGACCAAGGGATTCCTTGTTGGTAGGAACACTTGATCTAGTCTATTGAATGGTGTTCTCATATTATAGATAATTGACTTGTGGGTTATGTTGTTGATTTGGATTTTCAAGTATAGGGAAAGAATATTATATGAGTTTAAGAGTTTCATTGAACTTTTACCTTTATTTTATTTGTCTAAGCGCCACTTGCATGGCATTCTATGTTGGTCTCTTAGACCAATATAGATTATATAGCCTATTATGTAGTCTTTGACCTGAACACTAATTGTGTAGTAACATTATTTAGAGGCAATCCTTTTTCATTTCTTACAAACCCTATCTAGGAGAGATTTTTCATTGCACCTGTAGGCTTGCCAAGCTTATTATTAGTTATAAGAGGCTTTTTTGGTGCTACTTTATTTTGTTGGACAATTTTAACATCATCTCTCTTAATGTGTTTGTTGGATGTGCTTGTCTTGCTTACAATGTCAATGGTTTTTTATTAGAGGAAAAAAAAGTTTTGAAGGGACCCAAAACCCTTTACAACCAGAAAAAGATAGGAACTGCAATCCTCAACCAGAAAGTTGTCTGAATAAAAGGAACAAGAAAGCACCAAACAACCATGGGTAAAAAAGGACTCCCATAACCAAAAACAACAAAGTTGCAGAAAGAACAACCTGCAACCAACCAAAAACCAACCCCTACCCAAGAACCATCAAGGTTTACATTTAGAATTGCTCTTATGGGATCGAAGAGTCATATCGAAAGAAGTGTTAAAGGACTTATCTTTTTTTCCTTTAACAAAAATTCACCCCTCTTCCACTTGTGCTACCTTAACATGCCAATCCAGTGCACCAAAATCCTGAGAATGAGAACGAGCTATTGATGTCTCAGCCCCACCAGAACCAATGGACAGGAAAGGAAAAACCCCAGCATCACCAGTCCAACTAGAACCAGTGGACGACAAAACCCCAACTGGTGCAGGAGCACCTAAGCTACCTGCATCAAGCCTCTATGAGGCAAATTTTGAATCTTTTGTGTTTTGAAGTATGAAACTTTTAATAAGGTCTTGAAAGTCCATATAAGATGTAATAATTTCATTGAGAATAATGGTTTGTATGTTGAGTCCTAATGGGGCCATGTTGGCACATATTGACAAAATTGGCCTAATGTGGGAAATATGTCTCAATAGGTCAAATGTGATGTTTGATGATGTCTAAGGGTCTTTGTGGATCTATTTGGACCTATTTATGTCATTTTTGAGTCATAGAAGTCATAGGTTGGGTCTAGGATTAAAGTTAGCTAAAGTTGTCAATATTGTCAAAAATTGCTCAATGCAACTTTTTGTGTTTAAAGGGGTGACTAGGTGTTGTTTAGTAATGAAAGATCAAATGTTGGTTCTAACCATTGGGGAAGGTATGAATACCTTTAAATAATCCTTTCCACAACATGATTAAAGGTTGATGTGTATTGGGAAGAAGACATTCAATAAAAATTTCATTGTTTACTGCACTTTTCCTAAGAACTCCCACTTAACAGTGTGTTCAAACTCATTATCCACCATTAAAATGCATTGATCCAAAAATGGAGTTGATTTTGAATTGAAGGAGGGTGAATCTAGTTTAATTTTTCTTTTGTGGCATTTGATTTCATTAAGAATTAGAAAAGATATCTTATTTTTTGTAAAAACTGTTTAAACCCTAATCTAGGGTAACCCGAGAGGGAAAAATCATGAGTTCAAGGCCATTCCACGTTCAATAATGCTCTTTTATGTGGTGGATGGGAATTTTGTATTGTATTTTTTTTTTGTTTTTTTGCAGGGACTCCATGTTCGTTTTGGCACGTGCAATCATGAAAGAAAAGGACTGAAATTCACTGTCTGTCTAAAAACACAGCGGGTGCATGAGTTTAGATGGTGTAAAGGTAACAAATGTGTTTGGAAAGTTTAAAAATGAGGAGAGGGATGTGTGAAGGACCCCTTGTCATGATACAAGTGTGATAGGAACAAGGAAGGCAATTAATTCATGGGAGTTTATGTCTGTCTTAAATCTTTGAGCTGGTTGTCACAGTTTGACAATGTGTTTAAAATCACTGCATTTACATATTTAGAAGTGGATTTGGTGTTGGTCGAGTGTCAAGGATGTGGTAGGGTGGGTCTCCATCCTCATAGTTTGTATTTGAAGGGTGGTAAGAAAAGAATAGTCCATTCAAACATGAATGTCCTTGTCTACTACATGACTGTCCCAAAGCACGTTTGATTGTCCTAATAAGCAGTGTGTTGATTGTGAGTGAAGGGTAACCATGTTGGGTTGATTGGGTGGGTATAGAGTCAAGAGTAGGAGTGTTGTGAAGTACTTGAAGGGAATTCCAAGAGCATATGTGGTTGGAGTAGTCTTTGTATGTTGATATGGAGCTTGGAGTCCTAATTGGGTATGGTGTTGATGAGTGACTAGTAGGGAGACTTAAGGTGTTTGAATGTTGGAGGGTTCGGATTTGGGTTCATACATGTTGGAAAAGTCTATGTGAGCATGTTCCAATGAGTGGATGAGGGCTAAGAAGCATGAGTAAGGTTTTGATGTATTGTACCTTGTGAGTACCAATAACCTTGTGAGGAGTCTTGTGGAGTTTTAGAGGGTTATCACCTTATTGTATAGGTGAGTTGGGAGAAAGATCTCCCCTATTGGTTGAGTTCCTTGGATGCTCTGCATCACTAGCATCAACAGGAAAGTCAACAAATTTTAAAAAAAACTAGGAGTACTAGCCAAATCAATATCACTAGAAGAAGCTTCTTGAGTCTCCTTCACATGGGAGACATCAAGAGATACATGCACAGTTTCAATAGCCCCGCCAAGAGAGACAACCGGAGGGGATGCCTCAGGATCCTGTGGTTCCAAAGCAACCACCTCAGAAAAACTCCTAGGTTGATCGGGTAACTTCGACACCGTATAATGTTGTACTGATGCACCTTTCCACCATGTAGCCTTAGTTGCCTTATTCTCAAACCCACAATGCTCAACAACATGCCCAGTTTTAAAACATCTTCTACAATGAAAGGGAATCCCTTCATAGTCCAAAGATTGGACCCAAGAACCCTCTGAAGAATTAAGTAAAATTTTAGTAGGCAGCCCATTTGAGATATCCAGGTCAACAAGTATGAGGGCAAATGTGGAGTGAAAAATATCAGAGGATTCAACATCCACCATTAGAAAATCACCAAGGGAATCTCTCACTTCCTCTAAAAGAGAATCATTCCATAAATGAAGTGGGAGATTAGGAAGCCGAACCCAGGTCAGAATCTTATTAAACATTTTAGTAGAAGGGTTAAAATCAGTGTCGAGGCTTAGTCATCAACAAAAATTTATCCTCCCAGCTAAAAAAGTGATCACATAAAATTATGTCTCTGTCTTGGGCAATATCAAACTTTGCGATGAAAAACCCCTTAGCCATAGGGAAAATATGAACTTTACCCGTGATAAGAGGCTCCCAGTGTTTAGATATCCAAGCGTGCAGCTGAGGAAGAGAAGGCCAAAACCCCCTAAAGCGGCATATCGCACCATGTAAAGAGAGGATAGAAGCATTATAAACAATTTTTTCTGTCGTATCATCTTTCAGATTGACAGATATGGCCTTAGTAACTGGAACGAACCCACCAAATGGTCTAGGTCATGGCTTCTGAGTCACACCAGGCCGCACACTAGCAACACTAGGACGGGAGGACACCAGGGAGGAGCTCGTCGCACCCAAAACCCCAGCAGGAGCATCCAAGGGTCGAGAGGCATCATACTCCCCCTGGACATGAGGATCCACACCGATGCACCATCTGAGCATCGCCCTGCATAGCCAACGCAGCAGTAGAGGAGACGCGAGCAGAGGAGGAAGAGTTTGAAATGTTTTGGGTGGAAGACATCGAAGATTGATTTTCTAAGACGGTTTTGGTGTATGCTTCCCTTAGATTTTGAGGGCTCTTGTCCCTAAGCGAATACCCCAAATTTGCATCAAAAGAACCACAATGAAACACTAGATACATGGACTCATTTGAACTTAAATTGGGTATCGCCTTCCTCATAGTTGTGATGAACCTACTATTGAAGTCCACAAAAATCTTATCGATTCCCTTCTTTCTAGGTGCCAAATCATTTATAGACAGTTTTGGGTCTATACTTTCTCCATACTAAAATATAATGACCCTCATGAATTATTACCATGGATCATGGAAGAATTTTTATACCATTCTATTGCATGATCCTTTGAGGGCTACACAAATAGTTTCATTATCACATTCCCATGAGCAATTGCATAGTTGTCAATTATGCTAATAAAATGTCTAAGGAGATCTTCTCATGAAATTGCATTATTCCCTTGAAATTTAAGAATCTCCCGTCAGATTTCAAATAAATTGAATCACTTGTATATGTCTGATTCAAGGGCTTCCTTATTGGTAGGAGCCTTTGATATTATCTATCGAAACTTGTTCTCACATTATAGAGATAATGGACTTGTGGGTTATGTTGTTGATTTGGGTTTATAGGTTGATTGTAAGTATGCTAACTTTGGTTCTAATTTGGTTGTTGAGCAACTTGATCTATTTAGACCTAAACTTGAGCTTGTCTAGCAAGCCTGATTTCATTCACTTAGATTTCTTCTTGACATGCTTTGGATCTTCCCTTAAGGTGGTGAAGAAAATTTATCCCCTAATCTATATTTATTTCCCTATCATCATTTCCTAATTGATTTGGCTCATTCGTATCATGGTAATCAACATCATGTTGCTATAAGAATGAAGGAAAACATGGGGTGATCCAACATGTGGGGCTCTTGCATTTGGACTAGGCATACCAAGTTCTTGATCATACCTATCATGATATCGACCTCGAGAAATATATATTATATTATAATATAGTTCATCCTAAAAAGTATTCTAATGGTTATTACAACATTATCAATAAAAACATCAAATGCTTATAAATATTAATCTTTGAAATGTATGAAAACTCTTTCCATATTTGAAGTAATAGTTTCTTGCATTTGAGAGGAGGGCTAAATAAGCTTACCCATGCTTTCCACTCTCAATGTTACTTGTTTATCTTTTTCTTGTATAGATGTCTATTCATGGTCTTAAGGATTTGTTGAATGTATTCTTCTTTATATCCCCAATGTTTTTCTAATCTTTATTGTTGGGTTTGGATAAAGAAGAGGAATAAGATCTTGCACAAATCAGTACACAAAAACTCTTTTCAACAAAAAATTCTCAAAGGCCTTTAACGAGGATTCCAGGTGAATACCTTCTCAATAGAGTTCCCAGTTTGTAGGTGCAAATTGACAAGGAGATCAAAGCCAACAATACACATAAGGAAAATGCCTATAGTTGCAAATAGTTCACTAGTTAGATTGAATTCCAAAAAAATTTATAATGAAGATCTTAGATTCTTTATCCCCAACAATGGTGCCAATTTGATAGTTCCCAAAGTTGTGACTCCACATTCCTAGAGTGTGAACTTATCCTCAAGACCAAGCATTTGCCTTTTAGAGGAAAAGGGTAAAAAGTCATAAATAGAACTTGGACAAAATTAAGGCCAATATTTGAGAGTGTTATATCTCTCCTTCACTTTAGGCTCAACTAAACCCAAGAGGGTGTTCTTAGAGGTATCATTGATGGGACATTTAAAAAAGAATGATATAATAAAACTAACACGACCAATAGTTATACCCAATGCTTTAAAAATCCTTTTCTACATGCACTATGTGATATATTAGTTTGTGTATCCCTTTAGTTGAATCCACTTAACTTTACATACACATGTAGAAGAGGGGAAAACATACAAGCATGATTCTCATTTAATAGAATTTTCAATTATTTATGATGACACACAAATTACAATACTAAATCATACAAGCATGGTGAATCTAAATCTATTCCTAATTATTGAGAATAATAGATGTTATGAATAGAAGATGTCATTAGTCATTCAACTCTTAGACCATTTCCTACTTCCAATCAGTAATGAATTCACGGCCTATAAGAGAGAAGATGAGACACTTGCAAACCATACATAGAACTAGACTTGCATGCATATGCAAATCAAGGATAATTTCTCATGTAATTGAGAAAATTGAATAATTCATCATAAGATCGTAATTATCCACAAGAAATAAGGAAAAGAATATTAAAAAGGTTTGTTATGCTTTAAAATGTTGTCACACATTTATCTCATCATTATTATATTCATATCTACAAATTTGAAAACAAGAGAACCCGAAACTAGGTTTGAAGATTTTCCTAAATAGTTACAAATCACTATGGAGGCATCTAGTAACACATGTAGTTTCCATTGAAATCCAAACTCCAATGATTTAAAAAATGATATCCTGTCACTTACCAATTGGAATCGCAAGAGTTGAAACCCTAGAACAACCTTAGACAATTATAGCCAAAGAGAAAAAATGACCAACCCTTATTAAATGTTGCATACTAGAATTTATGGTGTCTCATTACATTCCATTCTATTGCCTTAGTGGGGTTTTAAACAACTCCTTTACAAAGGAAATCATCCTTGGATGTATTGACTTGATGACTTGGGGTAGCTAAAACATTCTTTCCATACTTAAAAGAGTTGCCAAGGAACATTTGTAGGCCTACAAATAATGGTGTCCATTTATCACACTTAGGCAATCCATACCCATTTTCAACACTTTAACATTGCCTCTTGTATTTGATTCATACATCTAAGAGATTTGAGTAGCTGCATATTTTGATAACATTAAATCTAGATCATTAATGGTGTGTTAGGATGTTTAGGGGAGTAGTTAAAGTTTACTATTCAAAAGGCAAAGTCCTGACACAAAACTACATGTGAGAATTGTACATGTTCAAAGGAGCTTGAAAGTTTCCACATGAATGAAAACTAACAAGTATTTGTGTTTAGGATGCACATCATAACTTGCAAGGAATGACTAGAAATCTATGAGCAAATGTGGAAAACCAAATATTAGTAGCTGGAAGGAAAAGATCCAAAAGAGATGAATAGGTAAGAGGTGGGACTCGATATGCACTTTTTTGCGAAGTGCAAAGATGTACAAAACCTTTGAAAGTCTGAAAGAGTAATAAAAAATATTGGAGAAGGGAATCATGACTACACAAGATATAAATGTGAGAATTAAGGTAAAAAAGAAAAGAAAATGTGTGGGAATGTGGGATGCAAAGAATTAGGGAATGGAAGCAAATGTGCAAGAAGTAAAAGCTTTTCCATGAAATTTGAATCTCTTCAAGAATGGAAAGGGCATTGGTTGAGAGGATGTGAGAAAGTAGATAATTAAGTAAATTGAACTACAAAGCATGCTTGGAAATTTTGAAAGTTTGAAAAAGACGGAGGATGAAAAAGAATAGAACTTGAAGGCAAGTCAACAAGAAGTGAAGCAGTCAAAGGGCATGAAAAGTGAATGTCAAATTACACTCTGCACAAAGTGCAAACATGTGCATAGGATCTAAAACTAAAAGTCAAACACATAATTTGAACAAAAAAACCCCAAAACTCAAAATTTTCGACTAGTTAACATGTCACAAAAGCTTAGAAGGGTGTGAAGTACAAAATTGAACATGATTCCACCAAGGTTGCCCATTTATGATTTATTGGATTAGTAATTAGAAATAAGCTAACACAAGGACTGGTATAACATTTCAAGTGTGAACACTCATTACCAATGGACCACTTTGCTAACGGCTCTCCCACCCAAGTGCGTTTGAATTCTCAAACTACTCTTGCCAAGACTTTTGTGATGGGTGGTTCATTATTGGGTAATTTTGAATGAAATGTTGAATTTATTATTGAGTAATTTTGTAGTGGCATATTTGAAAGATATGTTATTTTATAAGAACAAAGAGAAGCATTTTATGCACTTGAGGTGTTTATCATAGTAGTTGAAGGGAGAAATTGGGGATTAATTTCAAGCAATGAACATTTATGAAGCAAGAGCTTATGTATATAGGATAACAATTTTTTATTTCCCAAGAAGGATTGAAGATAGATCTGAAGATGATTGAGGTAACTATTTGGTGACCTACTCCAAGAAGCACAACAAAGATGAAAAGCTTCCATAGATTGACAACATTCCAAATGAAGAAAAGACTATTCAAATGGATGTCAACAATGCACAAAACTTCTTAAGACGAAGGTTGTAGAAGTTCTTATGTTAACCTTGCTTGATTCTAATAAAGTAATATTAATGGATTACAATATATTGGAATAACAAATGGGGCAATGTTAAGCCAAGAAGGAAGACAAATTGCATACTCCAATGAAAAGTTGAGTGAATCCAAACAAAGACATTGAGTGAATTCACCACTGCCACACAAGAGCTATCGATAATCTAAATCATCATCTGTCATAGTACTAACCTTGGGAGAACCTGATGCAACATGTGGTTCTCGGTTGTTCCCAACTAAAATACTCATTCCATTTGAGACTACTGCACCTGTATCAGTGATGGATGTAGCCACATCCCTACTACAACCCGTGGATATCAAATCATCACCAACAACCATTGTAGGAAACTGTACTGTAACTGCAAATGGTGAAGACTGTGCTCGGCTCAACTCCATGGTAAACTCCTCTAATGTGATTGTGACTCCTGAAGGGCCAACTGGGTGCTCTCCAATGATTCTATAGTCACCTCAAGCTCATGAGTGAGCTCGTCAACCTCCTCTTCCTTCCCCTTCAGTGCATCATAGCAAATACAATCCCACTCGAGAAGAAAGTCCCTATCAGCAAGAAGCTGCAAGTAATTATGTTTCATTATCCCAATGGCTTCTCGTAGTGAATGGAACTCTGCAAGGGAAAGGCCACTATCATTGTGCTTATCTGACAGAGGAATACCCCAACCAAACGTAACCAACATCTGACGAGTAACATCAAAGTGCTCTAAGGTTGTGACAATCATGCCATCATTAACCTTAAGTTGCCCAACCAAATGATGAGGACTTTGAAACCAATGACTCCCATGCAAGTGTTTTGACCCAAAATCTACACTGTGATATGAGGTTGCATCCACATCACTCACCTCATGATTAGCAACAACTTGTATGCAATCATCAATGCACACATCAACATCCAAGGTACTATTGCTAAGCACCTCATCGGATGGCTTAACTGGCAAAGTAGAAATTGTTGATATGACAGTATCTTCACACACTTCCATTTCCATGTCAACATATGAACCTTCTAGCTCATTTTCTAAGGTCTGATATACAACATCAAACTGTTTGTGGCTTGAATCCACAATACAACCTTCACGTTCAACATGCAAAACTTCAATGGTAATGTTAGGAGACTTCATAGCATGGTCATCTTCATGTGATTTATTTGTCACCTTATGATTTTGTGAAGGTAATGGATTGTTGTTCATAAAATCAGAATTATTAGGACTTATATTTTCTACACATTCTTCAACTTTGACACTTCCAATTCACGCGCCAATATTTGTAGATCCTTCCTCATCATTTTCTTCAAGTACCATCACATCTACATCATGATTATGCTCAATAATTTGGCTGCAATTGCAAAAATCAGAATTATTGTCATACCTTTGTGTCATGTTTTCAACATCTCCAAGGACTTACTCCTTCCCTAATGCATCTTTTGTATTGGTAAAATCATTTGCATTAGCATGTGTTTTCCTTTCTTTTGCAAACAAAGGATCCAATATCTCTGAATGTTGTAGAAGCCTTGTTAGATTCTTATAATGGTTTTGAAAAGCATGCATGAATTTTACTGTAAGTTCCTCAATGGACTTCATCTTTCCCATGACTGAAACAATGCAAGAGTGCGGGTCACTCAAATGTCAACCATGTGAGCTCAATGATTCCCAATGATATCTCTTCAAATTGATCCTGGTTTCCCTGTAAACCAAGCCTCCTGCATGTGTAAAACCTGTGAGGCCCAAACTGATGTTGATGCATAAGAACTTCTAACCCTCTAGGAAGGAGGGATCGGAGCTCTGATACCACTATAAGAACCCTGCTAGTTCTAACTCTTCTACTAATGCAAATGTTGTCTTGTTTTTGTATTTTCAAAGGTTTTGAATAATTGTAAATAAAAAATAACAAGTATGCCAAGCAAGAAATGCACATTAAACTGAATAGATAAGAAGTATGGATCAACATCAACTATATTAAGAGTCTGGTAACTGCTCCAAATAATTCTAATACAAATAACATACCTATAGGTCCTTAGCTTATTTTAAATAAAGAATTCTGGAATTTGTCAGCCAAAACTGGGAAACTGACCAAACAAAGCGTACAAGTCCAGAAAGTTAATTCTCCAAGCTAGAAAAGAGATGAAATAGCTTGAATATGCTGGGCATTGAAGATGAGGTAACTAGAATGCAAAATGGGAAGGCGTTTCAGCCCTCCAGGTCAAACGCCCTTCTTCAGGTCCACACGTATCAAGCAAAGGTTGTACAACCAGCAAGGAAGAATAGTACGACTGCTTTATTGAATGAAAAATGTTGCTAATAGGGGTGTCTAAACCAGAAAGCCCTTTCCTTATTATTTAAAATCTGCAAATAACATAATGAATAAACCTCTGATGAAACACAGTAAGACTCCTAAATGAAGCCCTCTCAGTTGCAATAATTCAGCTGATCTTTCACAGCCTCAAAATCACAGGTCCATGAAGAATTATCGTTCTTCAATAGCAAACCCTCTAAAACCATTGTCTCATCAGAAAATACACAGAGCAAAAACCAAACAATGTCAAATAATCAATAATGAATTGAAGTTGAATTGCTTTTTTCCTCTTATAACCCCAAATGGCATGAATTCCCAAAAAGGTACGCCCAATGTCATTTAATGCATTTAAATGTATTTAATTCACTTTCTATGGTCAAATTTGTTTTTCGACGTCCAAATTCACTTAAGTGATTTTAAAAAAACCACTTTATAATATTTAAGTGGCTTTTAATTTTAATAAAGTTTATGACTTTATAATATCCATATAAGTTAATTAAATAACTTAACCACTAAAATATTAATATCTCCCTCAATATTCGGTCTTTTGACATGTCGTCAGAAGCTGGGGTCAACACTATATAACCCCCGTATGTCCAGGTTCCCTGACTAAAAATAGTTTCACTACCAGATTGACTTACTATAAATAGTAAGTTCCTCAACTAAGCTCAAACACTGATATACAAAGGACTGCAATTGAAACTGAGACTGAACTGAAGACATGGAGTGACAACAATCTCCATTAACTTCCACTGAGACTCTATCCAAACATATTAGCCTACGAGAGTCCAAATAATAGGTTAATCCCTCAAACTCTTATGCTCACGAAAATGGGGACATTACAAATCTCAATGGATCAATGATAAACAATTTGATTAAGAAATCACATAGCAGTAAAACTAATTGGTCACTTTGAAGAAGAGTAAACTCTAATATTGATAGAGTAAAGATACTCAAGTTACATTATGACTTTCCATGGAGCATAACATCAAATAACACTAGATTTTTGTTTCATTCTTGAAAAAGCCTTCGAAAGAAATCGAATAATAAATTGCAATATGATATGACATCATCCACACAAATGCAAAAACCACACAAATGCAAAAACCTAAGTAAATAGAAACTTGGGAAATCTTCTTAGTTTTTTATTAGAAGCAAGAAAAGATATGGGATTTGGTATCAGCTCAACCAAAAATTCCTATGACAAATTGGCAAATAGGTTTTGGGAGTAAAATATCATTCTAAATTATATATGGAAGGTCACCAGAAGGACTGACCACTTTAAGGAGTGTACCAACATGTGAAGAGAACACAAATGCAATGAGCTTTAGAGAAAATATGCATGAATTATATAAGGAGGTGAATATCAATAGAACAGTGAGAAGTATAGGGAGAATAATGGCACTATGAATAATGGACCATCAATAATGTTCTTGTTTTCAAAGAATATGAAAAGCTAAACTTTCTATCTTTTTGGTGGTTGATCAATTTCCAAAAATGACAAATTTTAGTCCTTTTAAAAGTCATTGATGCCACTAACTTATCCAATTTGTTTTTTCATAAAGTTAGACTATGACTTTCCATAGAGCATATCATCAAATAACACTAGATTTTTGGTTCATTCTTGAAAAAGCCTTCAACAATATGATATGACATATCATCTACACAAATGTGAAAACCAAAGTAAATAGAAACAAGCAATCTTGTGTCTTAGTTGCTGCAACTCCATGATTTGATTCATGCCTCATCTTTCCTTTTTATGGTTTCCCACCCATTCTATAATTCTTATGCATAAAAGTGAATTTAATAGGTTGAAGGGCATTCTGCACCTCAAGCGGGTAAATTCACATATTTTTGTAGTTGAAACAATATATACACGACTCTATTCTCATTTTTTCAATTTTATTTTGCACCTTGTGAATTGTACAAATAAAGCCTTGTTAGCAAACATACTACAAACTCGGCAAACAAAACTACTGTTTGTTCACACCTTTTCACAACTCCACATGTCCATGCAATTATGAATTGAGTTTGCACCCTACAAATTTCAAAGGATAATGCTTTGACAATCCACATGTTGCAAACATGGAAATCAAAGCCCAAGTATCCTTGAAGTCCGTTCATGCTTGTTTTGGTACAATGGACATGATTTGCAACATGTACCTTCAGATTTATTGTTTGATTCTTTAACATCCAAAAGCCTACAAACTTCATAATGTAAATTTCATTGTGAATAACACAAATTCTTCATCATAATCATAGACTATTGATTGCTATCAATCGGAGGTCATGCTCAATAAGTTTTATCGAATTGTAATGATGCTCAGATTCAAAGCTTCAATTATTGAAGTTGCTCTTGAAACTTTAGATGGTTTAAATAGCAGACTTTTCAAAGTCAATTTATAATGTAACCAATTAAGATGACATGGAGTGTAAGGATGGTGTTCCATGTGATTTCACTTGCTTTTGGACTAATCTTGTAATGTGTACCTCAAACATGCTCAGTTGGCGATTCAAACCCCATCACACCATCATGAATGGGTTTCAAAGAGGGACATGAGGAATCCCAAGAGAGTCCGGTGGGAAAGAAGTGTGGAGTGTGTCCTCTTCTAAAGCTGTATTGCAACTGTGTTTATGAATTCAATGAATGAAAGCTTGTTTGTGTGTGTAAATTACATTTTCTATCATTAATTTGTCATGGGATTGCTTCTACTAAGCTCATAACCACACGACCCTAGTCCAAAGTTATGAAATGCATAAATCTTGTGTTGCAGATAAAAATCATAAACCACATTTATTGTATGCATTGGACATTAGCACAATGGTTACTATCATCTGTTATTTTCAAATTTCCAATGTTGCAAGGTTATCAAGGTCTCTGACCGGTGTCTTTCTTAGATGATCAATTGAAATTAGTAAAATATAAATTCTCTTCATAGCTATAGCATGGAAAGTCAATCCGAAAGATATAAGACAACATGACAGCAAAGATGCATAAAAAGCAATTTCTATTAATATCTGCTCCTCTCACTACAACCATAGTGCAGATTGACAATTGAGAGAGCCAACTCCAGAGTGCTAGATCTCAATGTTCACAGAAATTCACTTCAATGGAGACTCAACTGAAGTCAAATCTCCACATGGAATCATCACCCAGCCTCCTCAATAATGGGACTCTAAACGCAATCTGATCTTAAACTCTGCCACATTAAAGCCCCACCTAATATCCCTGAAGCTTAGTTTGGGTAACCAATCAAGAAAATAACAAATCTATATTTTCAATGACACCAAAAGATGCATGGAGAAAGATATTTAGATCTTTGATGATATGCGATCCAAAAGAATTGTTAGGATGCCCTCTTAAAAGACAACCGACTCCTTTTTCAGAAAAATCCGGGTCACTCTAAAAAGTTATTTGTCATTGTAGGACAATAGTATGAAACGAGGTACACAGTTTCAGAATCATAAATTCTTCAACCATATTTTGAAATCAAATAGATCACCTTGCCCAGCTAGCTTTCTTCTGGAGCATTACTATCTGGTTTGATATCAGGTTCTGATGTTGAATTTCCATTCAAGTGAGTAAGCTTATCACCTGTAGCCCAGTAATCAGCAGTCTTTATATCGTCTTGCCGCATAAGCTTTGAGAACTCAGTATGATCATATTGCGAGTTGTTCTTGCCCCCAAATTCTACTTGAAGCTTATCCAAATCAAAAAGTCGCTGCATAAGGCTGGCACTTTCTTCACTCTTTGTGTAAATAAATTTCACTTTCTCGACTGTCTTTAAATCAAGGAAGAACTTGACTACCTGCATATATAGAGATCAGAATATTAGCTTCTACGTGAAAATGAGAGGCAACTAACTATAAGAAATAAAATCAGCATAGTGCACATTTTGCAGAGTATTGACCTTCCAAAAGGCTTCAAATATCCTAGGAGGGTTGTATAGTAATGCAACTGCCAGCCTCTCAGGATAGTGATTTTGTAAGATATTTGCGGTTTCACGAGCTGTCTTAATAGGCACTGAATTTGACAAAGACCACCCACTGAAATCAATTAACCATACCATCTGTTCCTGGCCTGATGGTAAATTAATAACAGCATTCTCAAGTAGATAAACAAGGTGACGTAGTTGATCATCTTGTGATGTGGTATTCTGTAAAAACAAAACAGCATACACATGATTTGAATGCTATTCACTATTCCGAAAGTAAACATATGCTTAAATTACTTCATTACTACGGAAGAGACCTGCTTTCCAGGTCGTAGCACAATGACAGTTCTCCCCAAACGATCAAGATAATTAGCCCTGTATATTTTCCCAGTTTCGCCTTCTAGAGCAACTTCATCCTGAAAGAGGAATATTGAGAATTAGATAAATGAACTCTTAATTATAACTTGAAATTTTTTATCAGACAACTGGATCTACTGAAGATTTAGCTCGACTTTAGAGCTAAACTGATGGTCTTCAATAAAACTTTCATCCCATCCTTTCTAGGCCATATATAATTTGACTGTACAAACCTGAGGAAAATCCATTTAAAAATATTTCTATATCAACTATGCAAAAGTAAAAGATGTTCTACATCACACAACACTCTACATTAGGCAAAAACCAAAGAGAATATAGCAGAGGACAATCTCAAAGGCAATGAAGCAAGGATTTCAAACAGAAGATATATAAAATGTCTGTTAGCAATGCCACTTCTACAGAGCAATCTAAATACTTCAATGACATTCTCTATGATTTCTTGCAAGAGACATCTTACTATTTACATCCAACTAAAGGTTTGGTAGTAACCATTAGCCCTTTACTAGGCCAACCAAACAAGAGAAAAAATATAACAAATACATTGAAGACTAACCTAAGGTAGTCCACATGGGTAGTCCACATGTCAGCTACTCCACATCCCAAATATACATAATTAAAAGTTTAAAACAGTAATCATTACCAAGGGTTAGGGGCATAACATGCCCTTCCTTGGAAAACATACTTTTCCTTATAATTTGAGAGGTGTCAGAGTTGCTGTATTAACATTTCATCTTCCCAAGTAGCATCCTCATAACATGCCCTTCCTTGGAAAACATATTCCGCAATCAATCTTGATTTCAAGCTCCAAGGTTGGGTTCTCTTCTCCATCCACCTCCAAATTATCCACCTGTACTGG
Organism: Cryptomeria japonica; assembly: GCF_030272615.1. Lineage (NCBI taxonomy): Eukaryota > Viridiplantae > Streptophyta > Pinopsida > Cupressales > Cupressaceae > Cryptomeria > Cryptomeria japonica. The sequence goes on from NC_081410.1 coordinate 165,123,556, forward strand.
GATTTGCATGTCTAGGACTTTTCTGAGGATGTCTTCGAACTAGGTGAACCTTAGAAGGCAGTAACTCCAATTTGTAGACAATTGCTCCAAAATTGTGGATTAACTTAAAGTATGATATAATGTGTGTTAGACATTATACTCTTTCTGTTGATTAAGAAATGATTGTTAAAAGGTTGTAGCCTGAGAAAAACCCCGCAATCCACAACAAATTATTAGTCTGTGACATTTAATCATATTTTGTACTTTCTTCAAGGCAAAGAGTATTTTGTTGCTCCTGAACATAAGAACATAAGTCTCAGCTATGTGCACCTTTATGAGGGCCTTGTACATATCTAATTGTGTTGGACAATGGATACCCATAGAGTACTTCCAAGGAAGTGTGACAATAGATACCCATAGAGTACTTCCAAGGAAGTGTCTCGGTGGAGGGGGGGAAGATTATGGTATACCAATACTCTGATAAAGGAAGCGAAGAAGCCCCTCAAGCCACAAGGACTGTTTAGCAAGGGAAAATCACTTTTAATGATCCCAGCTTGCCTGTTTGATTGGCAGTAATAAGATTGTAATTTCATGCCCCAAAGTTAGTACCTCTCTTTAATCAATCTTCTCAAGCCCCCTGTGTGAATATTAAGCATGAGATTACAAAGTTATAATTGAAACTTTTGGTATATTTGCTTACAATTTGAGATGTTAAAATTTATATAGATAACCACCTGTGATGCCACAATAGTCCAATAGATTGTCATATATCACACCATCCACCCTTACAGCAAACTGTTGGAATGAAATGGTATTCTACATTATTGATCCAAATTGATGGAGTCTGTCCATCTGATTGAATGATTTCATATTCCATGTCCTACCAAATTGAGCAAAAAAGGTCACTTCACATTGATCATCCATAAGAAATACATTTTCTTGTTTTCGAGCATATTGGCAATATTGATATTTCTTCCCTTCCAAGTACAAGGCTACTAATGTCACTATCTATTATGATTGTCAACCTATTGTATACTGTTACCACTATTCTTGAAATAAATATTTTCTTGCACATTGTCACATTCAATTTTATTCTAGATGAGCTCCTGTAATCCTGGAATGAATATGTTCAATAGATTGTCATACGTGAGACCATCCACCACAAAAAAATTAAAAATACATACATTATTCATCCAGTTTGGTGAATTCTGCCTAGCTGATTGAAGAAACTTTTATTTTATGTCCCAGAAAATTCAAAGAGGCTATTTATACATTGATCTTCAACAAGGGACATCTTTTTTTTGTTTGAGAGCCAGTAGCATTATTGATATTGCTTCCCTAACAAGTACAGAGCTACTAATGACACTCTCTATTATGATTAAGTCTGTTGTAACTCAAAGAACTATTCCATCTAGTTGATCCATGCCAGGATCCTTAACATTACACTTTTGAGTACACAACAATGGAACATTGTAATTGTGTGCCTCAATGTTACCACTATTGTTGAAAAAAATCTTCTTCTGCTCCCTATGTGAAGATAAAACAAGTAGAAGTCTAGTTGGTTGAACTTTTAGCAGATTTTCTTACATTTTTATTCATTGATAACATTGAGGCAACTCCTGTCATTGAAAGTCTGTCATATCTTGCTTAGTAATCACATGCCATCAGAGATCATGCATCACCATTTGGATATTTGCTTAGTAATCTTTGTAACATATAGCCCCTCCATTTTTATGCAACTCCTGTCATTGAAAGTCTGTCATATCTTGCTTAGTAATCGTATGCCATCAGAGATCATGCGTCACCATTTGGATATTTGCTTAGTAATCTTTGTTACATATAGCCCCTCCTTTTTTTTAAATTCTTTGACAAGAAACTCAATGAAATGTACATGCATGGTTTATTTAATTGCCATCATAGGACTGATAAAACATTGTTCAACATACATATGGCTGCAATTACAATTTTTCTCAAAGAGTACACATTAAAATGAAAGCTCAATACATATAATGCATATTTTACGTTTACACAATTGAAAATACCTCAGGAAAGGTATCAATGAGTAACAACACAGGTACGAAACTTGCCTCCCACTGTTCAGAAATTTACCCAAAAGCCTAGGCATTCCCTTCCTAGAAACTCATGCCAATCCTCCTCATAGGTGCAGCCTACAAGGTGAAGTCCACCACTTATAAAAAATCTTAAATCTACTACAAACCATGAACAAAGGCCGATCTTGGCCACCCAACAATGACAAATGGATTCGAAAAATACCCAGAAACATCAGCAACAATCCTCAACCTAGGCATTCAAAAAGATGGTGTACAGCCTGTCCTCAACTATGGTTAGACCAGACCTGGTGTGCATTGAAAACATCAACCAACTCAACAAGAATAATGTCACCAACCCTGCCAAAATCATCCAAAGAAACATGCCTCCAAACACCTATCAAAAAATCCATAAAAATCCTCATTTCCTTCAAACCCCCGGATCCAAAAACTTTCAAATAATCACCACCAAGAAAGCTCCAGCGTAAATTATGATCGAATCTATTAGCAAAATCAACCAGGGAGTATCTTGCACCACTGTGGAGGATATTCTTCAAGAGAATTTTCGTCCTTGTTAGCAATCGATCTTCAACATAAAAATGAAAATAAGCTCGAAAGTCTTTATATATATCTCCAATCCCAACAGCCCTTTTGGAATAAAATGTTAAATTTATATAAAATAATTTTCTCCTGAACTTGACCACTCACTCCAAAAAGTTAAAATCACTTGCAAAATAAAATAAACACTTACATGTATTATAAAGTCAAAACATTATAACTTAAATATTTATTTAAAATAAAACACTTGACTTGCGAAAAGCATTGCCAAGACACCGAATGCAAAAACTAAGAGTGTCAAAGAGATATTGGTGCCAAGGGATGATGATGGTGCAAAAATGGTGGCTTACTAAAAATAGCCATGGGCTCCAAGAAGTGTGAAGCACAAACCACGTGGGCAAAGATGATTCTGAAAGCATCACTGTGAATCTCACTGACAACAGAGCTCAATGCCATAAATAGAAATGTTGAAAGAACATAACTACAACTCCAAGAACAGTGCAAGACTCTAACCACCCACATTAGCCTGCGAGAGCCTAAAGAATAGGCTGATGGTCACCAAATTGATTGGGCTTAAAGAGAGGACTTTAGTATCCTCCCTCCCCAGAATTGGTTGTCCCCAAGCAATTGCAAATCTGGATGCTGCAATATTTGCTCACCCTACCAGGTAGCATCCTCAATTGGCAAGTTTCTCCACTTCACTAAGTACTCTTTCATAGTCTTCCTTAGAGATCACTCCCTATAATCAATGGTAGCCTCTTGAATGAGAATCAATTTCCCTTATCCAATGGTGGAAACTCAAAAGAGGGAGCTACATAATGCCCAAATGCCTTCTTGAGGCGAGATACATGAAAAGCATTGTGCAATAGTAGCTCCAGCTCATAACCTACTCCTCCAATCCTCTTGGAGATCCTAAATGGGCCCTAACATTGTGGCTTCAACTTCTTCGATCCACTCTTCATGCAAGTGGACTTCCTACAAGATTGCAGCCTCAAGTAAACCATGTCACCAACCTCGAATGTTCGCTCTCTGCAATGTCGATCTGCATACAATTTATGCTAATATTCATTATATCCTGATTCTTCTATAAGAAATCCTTGGCTTTTGGCACCCTACTATCTCCAAACAACAAGTCAATAAAGTTGGTAACTTTATATGCATACAAATCCATAAATGGTGACATCTTAATTGACATGTGGTAGGTAGAATTATAACAGTACTCAGTAAGGAGCAAACATCTCACCTATGCCTTCTACTGCTTTGAAATGTAATTATGGAGATACCCTTGCACCCACTTGTTTGCTATATTAGAGTGCCCATCTATCTGTGGGTTATAGGAATGAGCTTAGTCCCACTCAATATGAAAAGTTCTTGCCAAAATAAGCTCAAGAATTTGTTGTCCCTGTCACTAATTATGTTCTTGGGCAACCCATGCAATCTGATTATCTGATTGAAAAACAAATGTGCTACCCGTGCTGCTGTAAACACTGCTAAAATAGCAAAGAAATGATCAAATTTGATTAATCTATCCACCACAACATAGATACAATATTTACCTTGCAAAATGGGCAACCCTATGATAAAATCCATTGAAATACTTTCCCATTTTTATTGGGAATAGGCAAGGTCTGCAACAAACCAGCAAGATAAGTATGCTCATTTTGATTTTAATGACATGTGGAACACTCCTGACTGTACTTAAAAACTTCATATGCAAGTCCTTTCCACGTAAACCTTTCTTGGATCTGCTTGTATGTCTTGAAAAAAACCAGGTGACCAGCCATAGGAGTATCATAAAAAGATCTCATAACCTTCACCTTGAAGTCTGAAGTGGGTACAAAATAAATTCTTTGTAAATGATAAGCTCATTGATTATTGCATACCTATCAACCTGTATAGTACCCTCAATGATGCTAGTAGCCCAAAATTCATTAGCATACTCAGCTAAAATTAGCTCTGTACAATCCATAATGTTACAGAATAGAATATCGCGCTCAAAAAACTCACAGCTTCGTTCAAAGACAAAGCACAAGATTGGTATAGATCCTTGCCTCCTAACTCCATTAGGGATTGAGACCAGCTTGGGACCACTTTTTTTGAATGATTCACTTTGAAGGGAGATCGCTCATCCTTCTTATAAAAATTGATAACTATAAAGAGAGCTCTGCAAGAAGCTAACAAATTTCAACCCCAAGTTCCACTGAACCTAGAAAAGGATCCTGATGGTGGCCCGTCCTCCTCCGGACATGGATTTTTGTTTTATCTCAAAGCTTTAAATTCTAACATAGCAGTGATGATCCAATAGCTAGAAGGCACCACCTTGCTAAATGCATATGACTTGGTAAGAGTGGAGAACAATTTGATAGATGCCAAAAGGCTCCCGCCTGTTGACGTGTATTTTGTACACAATCATATACAGAATAAAATACCCCAAGGCATCTTATCCTCTCTTGAATAAAGTCGCTAACTGCTGAAGATATCGCAAGAAGGATCAGTTAGGATGACTCCAATGTTCTTTTTAGTAGGGTCTCTACGTGTGGATAAGCTCCAGTGGTATGATGTGCTTTGCTGGAATCACAAGGGGACTTACATTTAATGATTGAACTTCTGATTTGCTTTGAATATTGCTGGAACACAGGAATTTCACTAGCTTAGATTTGAAAAAATGGAAAAAAGATGAGGGCGAAGAGAGGATCTAATCCTAATACTAAGAATGTAGGAGCAATGATTGATCTTTGATGAAACTCTAACTAGGTCTTGTTTTGACATCGCAGGACCATCTCCACAAGGCTAGTGCGATCTTCGAAGGGAAGCTTTATGATGTTCAAATCATCACTGCAGGCATAGACACCATCAGGTTGATGCATATCAATGAAGAAGCGACAATTGAAGTTAGGCTTAAGCTGAATGATTCCAGTTGACTACGCAAGGCAAGTCTGCAATCAACAAACTGCTAGTAGTATGGATGTACGAATTCCACCATCAATCAAGCACATTTCTTCCACTCATCTAATAACATGAAATCAAATACGAGAAGTATAAAGACCATGCAAATTGTCGAATCAACCCATAAATTTCACCATTTCTTCAATGAAGTTACAAGTCTTTTACAACAACCTCTTGGCAACAATCTTTGCCTTCTCTCTCTACTCTACTCTAATTGCTATTCTAATCACCTTCTAACTACTCTCTATTCACTAACTAACTCTAACTCTCTCTAATTAGCCTTTACAAAATGAAATGCCAGGGCTTATATAGTGCCCTCAATACAATTTGATGGCTTTGATCAATTCAAGATCAATGGCCAAGATTTTACAATGAAAACCCTAATTAGGGTTTGTTACAACCATTACATAACATTTAATGCTTGACCAATGATAAAATTATATTGCTTGGACACATGTCCTCTCTGAAAAAAATCGACCAATGGATAGCTAGGGTAGGTACATTGGAGTTTGTGCCACCTTCTATGAATTAGGTACATTGAACCTGGACATTGTTGAGGTGGACCAATCCGACTGGAGGAGTGATGACTAGGATGCCACCTCGTCTGACGCTTGTAGCTTGGTAGATATTCAATTTGATGTCATTGAGAAGCTATCTTTAATTAACTCTTGTTCTAACTCCTTTTGTCCTTGATGTGCAAGACGATTGATGTACCTTGCCTTGGAATGCTGGATTTGGAAGAGGTCGCCCTTGATGACGTTAGTCCAAAGAAGGCCGTCCTTGTCGATGCTAGGCTGGAGGAGGTCGCTCTTGACCTGGCTTGATTTTCCTTGAGAAGATCTCCATTTGATGCCTACACAACATTTCAAAATTAGAAACATGATTTTGCAATATATAACATAGATTAGATTAATTTTTAGGAAACTTCATAATAAATCCTTGAGTTATTATTTCCTAAAAAACGATTGAGCTATTATAATTCAAAATTCAAAATTCAAAATTTGAAGGCTATGACGATCAACAATCAAAATCAAAACAATAAATCCATATCGCCATACCTCACTTGAGAGCTAACTCTAGAATGCAAAACAAGGAATTTGCCTAGGCAAAATTAATGTTTGAAGCCTTTTCCACGTGATCTTCAAGCGAACGTCCTTCCTATCAACTTCGTCACCCTTGGGGTCTTTGATGTGATCTTCAATATTTTTGGCAAGTTCGCCTTAACTCTAACTTCAAGCTCGCACTCCCCTTTGAAGATGTTTCGCACCACCTTTGCTTTCTCCAAATCGCATGTAAGAGATGATTGAATAATGATTTGAAAATGAAATTTTCACCCTCCCTTTATAGGCGCTTACCCCATGCATTACCTTAGGCCGACTTTTGCAAAATAAGGTAATTAAAAGCAATTTTAAAATAAAACCAAAGGCCGACTTTGTAAGAATAAAACAAGTAAATCCAAGCGCTCCAAGTTTTCATTTAAAATAATAATTAATTAATTAAATGCCATCGTTTTTAATTAATTTGTTTTTTTTTTTTTAAATAGGCAAAATTAATCAATTAAATGTTCATGCGTTAATTTTTAAATGCTATCAATTGAATATTCCAATTTATCGATTTTTCTAGCATTTAATAAAATTCAAAAAAAATGTTTTAACGCCAAAACTTGGAGATGGTGGAAAGATACAAACCATTATCGCCCTAGTCCCTGACTGAGGGGCAGGAGCGAATTGTCATTTTAGCCTTTGATTTTCGCCTTTGACGTTCAAAATCTCCATCTTTACTTTGAAACTAGCATTTTCGCTAAGAACCTCGAGCTTGATTGATTTGATTTTGTGGATGAGTGCCTCCTGAGGTTGATATCGCCCTGGTCCCTTGGTGAGGGACAGGAGCGATCTTGGTGTTTTCTCCTTGATCTTGCTTCTTCAATCACCAATCTTCATTATATGGCAAGCAATGACGTTATCCCTTCGCTTCATGCATATTCTACTTGTCGTTAACAAGGCATATTCGATGTTTAAATGGTTTTCGCCCTGGTCCCTTGGTGAGGGACAGGAGCGAATTTTATGCTCTAGCCAACATTTGCTATCTTTCAACCTTTGCTTCTTGTTCATTGCCTCCCAAATGATATCTTCGACCTTGTGTAACCTGGCTTTGTCATGATTTTGAAGGAAAATGAATGATCTTGTGAAAATCGCCCTGGTCCTCGCCTGAAGGATAGGAGCGATTTTGTCTCCTTGGTTGAATTTGATCATCTTTTGACGTTTTGATTTTCTCGCATATCATCTTCTTAACATACCTTTGATACTTTGTAACCTCGCACAACCTTGACTTAGTGTGATTTTTGGATGAACTGGCCAATATGGTAAATATCGCCCTGGTCCCTGACTGAGGGACAGGAGCGAATTTGGGCATCTTGGGCTCAACCTTGTTTGTATCAACTTGCAATCGCTTTCACCATGTAGAATGAGGTCCTTTGATCCCTCTTGGACACTTGAAACTTGATAAACCTTCAAAACCCAAGCCTTCATAGAAATTTCGCTCTGGTCCCTGACTGAGGGACAGGAGCGAATTTGGGCATTTGGTGCAAATTGTTCAACTTTGGCGGTCTTTGTAACTTTGTTCTTCGTCGAGACACCTCCAAACGTCCTTGCCACCTTACTTCTTGACTTGGAGTGATCTTAAACTTTGAAGAAAGGTAAATTAACTAACATTTCGCCCTGGTCCCTGGCTGAGGGACAGGAGCGAATTTGCAATTGTAGGCTCCATCACACTTTGCTAACTTCAAAATTTATCTTCAATAGACTCGTTACGCCTCCTTTGCTTGCCTCAAACTTAACACTTACTCGATCTTCGCCCAAAACTTGTCTTATAGGGAAAATCGCTCTGGTCCCTGAGAGAGGGACGGGAGCTATCACTTAAATTCGCTCTGGTCCCTTGGTGAGGGACAGGAGCGATTTTGCTTCTAGGGTCAATTTTCCTCATGATTGCGCTTTCAAATTATATTCAACTGATAAAATGTATCTCCTTTGATCTTCTCAATTCGCGAAATCGTTCAAATCTTTCAAGGACAAGGCAATTTTGGATTTCAAGCTCCGGTCCTTCAGTGAGGGACAGGAGCAATTTTTGTCCTCCAGGCCCAAATGCTTCACTTTTCACCATGAAATGTCTTTGCTAGGGAAGATATCATCCTGCTTCATGCTATGAATAAAAGTTAATGTCCAAAAAAGGTCTAAAAATGTGCATATAAAGAAAATCGCTCTGGTCCTTCAGTGAGGGACAGGAGCGAATTTGACCTTCTAGGCAAAAACTTCATCATTTCATTGCTTTTGATCAAGTCTGGATGCTCCATCATGTTCATTTTGTCCTCCATCATGCCTTTGATGTCTCAATTTGTCCAAACGAGGTCAGGAATGACTCAACTAAGCTTTTTCGCTCTGGACCCTTGGTGAGGGAGAGGAGCGCTTCGCCTTGGTCCTCCTGGGAGGGACAGGAGCGAAATTCGCTCTGGATCCTCAGTGAAGGACAGGAGCGAAATTTGACTTTTCGAACTCTCTATCAGGATAACTTTTATGGAATATAACATTTAAGTTATATGTTTCTTCTTTCTTATACTTTAAGTTATATTCCATATATACTTTCAGGATGTTTGAGAGTGGTTTGAGACCTCCAGGAGTTATATTGCAAAATCTAGTTTTTTGAGGTTTTTCAGTTTCCAGACTTAGTCAAATTTAAGGATTAGGACATTCCAGACTTAGCCAAATTTCAGGATCAAGACTTTCAGACTTAGCCAAATTTTCAGGACATTCCAGACTTAGCCAAATTTTCAGGATCAAGACATCACTCAAGCCGGACTTGCTATCCATGTGATCCCCTGGGCGACACTCAAAATGCAAAGGCTAACTAACAAAACCCTAAGAGACCAAAAAACAAACCCTAAAAAACAAAAAAGCAAGGGTCCCCATTTGCAATGGGGCGATGTGTGAAAAGGTCACAACACCGCCCTGACCACCTATGCCAATATTCCTAGGAATTCTAGCTCAATCACAAGGGGAAGTTGTTCCCAACACATTTGCTCCTCCCAAGTTGATGCATGTCTATCCAAATACGCAACAAAGTAATGTTGTTGCATCACCCTCATTAGCTACGGAGATAAATGTTATAAAGAATTTGTTGCAGACATTTTCAAACGAGATAATCAATATCAAGTGCCAACAAGCAATACCCCCAAAGCTCCTTACCAAGGCTACCACGACGGAAGACCACCCTTTCAACAAGGCCAATACTAAGGAGGTGCTATAGAAAACAATCAATCGCAAGCTTCACACCAAATTTCTCTGCTACCCACCCCTCTTCAGGCCATAAATCCTAATCAAAACAAAGAGTTGATTGTTGGCCAAAATAATCTAGTAGATGACTCAAACGCTTGGTGTTTTCCATGTAATGACATGCACATACCTAGAAATTGCTCGTGACGTAACCTACAACAAAAGGTGGCAGAGCAACGCATTCAAGGCATTACATCAAATGCCGGAATTTATGCCTATTCATCTCCTGGCATAGACAATGCTATGCTAACCGCTTAGATGTAGGGCATGTCTTTAGAGTAGGAAGCTGAAATCGCTCCAGATCACGCACTCTTCTCCTTAATGGAGGGTGAGGATGTCGTGTTCACAAACAAAGAATCTACATCAAAAGCTCCACAAGTGCAGTCTGATTATAACACCCCCTCAAAGTAGAGGCTCACTAAGAGCTTGTAACTCAAGCACAACATTGTTGATGTGTTTTTTAGGTACAATCAAACACAGAATAAAATACCAAGGTATCTTATCCACTCTTGAACAAAGTCTCTCAAATGCTATGCTTCACAATCAAATGAGACAACTCTAAGGTTCCTAATGTCGGGTCACAACTTGTGGATAAGCTCAATGGTTGATATGATTGCTGGTAATCCAAGGGGTCTTATGTCAAATACTTGAATGCTTGAATTGTTGGAACTTAGATTTCTAACTATTTGCTTTGAAATTAAAAGAAAAAGACGTAGGGTTTGAGAGGTCTAATCTAATCCTAAGAACGCAAGAGACAATGAATGATTGAATGAAATTCAACTAAGCTCCGCTTCGCCATCAAAGAACAACTCCACAAAGCTAGTGCGATCTGTTAACTTTGTAGATCAGACTGATAACAACATGCAGAAATGAAACAATAAACACACATAACACAACAGTACCCTGGGAAAACCTCCCTCTTGGAGGTGAAAACCCCAGCAACAAAGATCTCAGATTATATTAACTCAAAATCAGTAGAAGTCTTACAACTTTTGCTTCAACGCTTGAAGCATAATATAATCAGCAGATGATAATCCAAGTTAGGGCACACACTAGGGCAGACTTATCTGAGGTATGCTTGTTGTAGATGATTCAATAATCTGATTGTAGACCATTCACTTGATCTTGCAGCCCTTAGAACAAGTTTGCTGACCTTGTAGATGAAGTTGACAGCCCTAGGAGGAGTTTGTTGTCCTTGTGGATGAATTCGCCAGCCCTAAAGGAAGTTTGCCAGCCCTAGATGGGAGTTCGCCAGCCCTAGATAATATCGAGGATGAATATGCTGGACAAGATAACTGATTCGCTGAAGTAATTCGCTGATCAATAGCAGAGGTAGTTCGTTGATGTGTGAATGAGATTGATTGTTGAATAAATGTATAATTGATGCAAGAATGATCTTGCATATATCTAAGACTTTATGTATCTTCTCCTTAGGTCGGCCTTGCATTTAAATTAATAATTGAATCTCATTTTGGCACCCACACATAGGGTTAGCCCAATTACAATTTACAAGTTACTTGTATAGGGTCGGACCTAATACAAATTACATGTTATAATTACATTTCACAAATGATGACACCCATTTAGGGCCATACCTAATAACAAGTTATACATTGAACTTTGCAAGATATTGTGGCTAAGGCCGACAGGCCAATTAGCCACCCAAAAGTGCTAGGTCGGCCCTAGAAGGAATCCGACCTAGCTATAACATCAACACTCCCTCTTAGCTAGGGAGGAGTCCTTCTCAACATATGAGCCACATGTTGACATCCACCATGGCTACTCCCAAAGGGTGGGTCAATCATGGCTACTCCCATGGATGAAAAAAACCAAATGAACACAAGTGCCCATCACGGAATCCTCAACATGATGTCGTCATCTCATCATGACGTTCACCATGGCTACTCCCAGAGGGTGAATAAACACAAGTGCCAAGTCATGGACTCTCTCACATGACATCCACCATACCTACTCACAGAGGGTGGATCCACCATACCTACTCGCAGAGGGTGGAACAAGGGCTTTCACCTCAAACTTCTCTCGCAGAGAAGAATGCACTAACAAGGGCTTGCACCTCAAACTTCTCTTGCAGAGAAGAATGCATTGACAAAATCTTCAAGATGATGTAGCTCTCTCTGAAGCTGGAATGCTAGGCTCCCTTTGAAGCTGAAATGTCAGGCTCCCTCTGAAGTTGAAATGACATTTCCTCCTTTTAGAACAAGAACCCTTCTGAGTTGACATTTGACCTTGGCTCCTCCTGACGTGTCCCTATGTCAACTTCTGCAGAAGAAGCTAGAGGAGTAGACCTAAATTTGCACTCTCGAGCAATGTGGCCATACTTGTCACACCTAAAACATTGAATGTGAGATAAGTCCTTTTTCAAAACAGGATCTGGATCTCTGTCTCTATCCCTCTTTCTTCTTTTGCCTCTTTCCATAGAAGTGTGTGTAGCAAGGACTTGATTTTCCACATCATAATGATTATACTCAATTCCTCTTGATATCAACCTTGACTCTTCTTGAATACAATCAGCACGAAGGCGATCAAATTTGGGAAATTTGGATCTACCACTTATGCCTTGGATAAATGGCTCCCAAGAGTGAGGAAGGCCATTCAACGCTAGCATGACAAGATCCTTGTCCGCAACTTCATCTCCAATGGCGCTAAGTTGATCTCTCAATTCTGCAATCTTCATGAAGAAGGATATGACTAATTCTCCCTTTGCCATCTTGACTTGATGAAGTTGTTGCCTCAATGCAAGTGCTCTACTTGTGTTGTTGATCTCATACATCCCTTCCAATGTCTTGAACATATCTCTGGCTGAAGACATCTTGGAAATGATAGGCACAAGGTGATCCTTCATGGAGTCAATCAGGATCTTCTGCTTTGACAACATTCTTCTTGAATTGGAGTTTATCTTCTTGATCTTCAGGCTCAGGCTGATCTTTTCCTTCTCCAAACTAAAGTAGATCATTCTCTTCAAGTGCAATAAGTACTCTAACCCTCCACGACGTGAAGTTCAAAGCTCCATCAAGTCTATCTTCAACCTTTAAACCGGTCACCATCTTCAATGCTGAAAATTGCTTGATGAAGGTGAAGAGTGCTTTGCTGCTATCAGACAGTCTGATCACAATCGCTTCAAACTTAGCTCTGATACCATGTTAACTTTATAGATCAAACTGATAACAACATGTAGAAATGAAACAATAAACACACATAACACAACAGTACCCTGGGAAAACCTCCCTCTTGGAAGTGAAAAACCCAGCAACAAAGATCTCAGATTATATTAACTCAAAATCAGTAGAAGTCTTACAACTTTTGCTTCAACACTTGAAGCATGATATAATCAGCAGATGATAATCCAAGTTAGGGCACACACTAGGGCAGACTTATCTGAGGTATGCTTGTTGTAGATGATTCAATAATCTGATTGTAGACCATTCACTTGATCTTGCAGCCCTTAGAACAAGTTCGCTGACCTTGTAGATGAAGTTGACAGCCTTAGGAGGATTTTGTTGTCCTTGTGGATGAATTCGCCAGCCCTAAAGGAAGTTTGCCAGCCCTAGATGGAAGTTCGCCAGCCCTAGATAATATCAAGGATGAATCCGCTGCACAAGATAACTGATTCGCTGAAGTAATTCGCTGATCAATAGCAGAGGTAGTTCGTTGATGTGTGAATGAGATTGATTGTTGAATGAATGTATAATTGATGCAAGAATGATCTTGCATATATCTAAGACTTTATGTATCTTCTCCTTAGGTCGGCCTTGCATTTAAATTAATAATTGAATCTCATTTTGGCACCCACACATAGGGTTAGCCCAATTACAATTTACAAGTTACTTGTATAGGGTCGGACCTAATACAAGTTACATGCTATAATTACATTTCACAAATGATGACGCCCATTTAGGGCCAGACCTAATAACAAGTTATACATTGAACTTTGCAAGATATTGTGGCTAAGGCCGACGAGCCAATTAGCCACCCAAAAGTGCTAGGTCGGCCCTCGAAGGAATCCGACCTAGCTATAACATCAACACGATCTTCTAAGGAGTGCAAAATGATGTTCAAATCACTACCAACGGCATAGACACCATCAAGACGATGCATATCAATGAGGCAAGTAGCAATTGAAGTTAAGCTCATTAAGAATTCCTATTGACCACGCAAGGCAAACTTACAATCAGAAAATCACTAGTGGTATGGATAAACGAATTTCATCATTAATCATTCACAATTCCTTTCATTCATCTAATTATTCATCATCTAACATGAAGATCCAACAAGAACCCATGCACTTGTAAAGAAACAACACATTCCACCATGACTTCAATGAAAAGGAAATTTATTTACAACTTTGGCAACAATTTATGCCTTTTCCCACTCTACTCTAGTTGCTATCTACTATTCGCTATTCTTGAACTACTAACTATTAACTTGCTATTAACCTCCTATTCACTATTAACCTCCTATTCACTATTAACCTTTACAAATGAGAAGTTTGAGCTTTATATAGAGAGCTCATTACAATTCAAAGGCTCGGATCAATTTGAGATCAATGGCCAAGATTACATAATGGAAACCTAATTAGGGTTTGTTGGAACAAACTCTTCTTAGCCAATGAAATAATTACAATATTTGGACACATCTTCTTTTGAATATTTGACCAATAGATAGTGAGGGTAGGTACATTGGAGTTTGTGTCCCCAAGGATGAGCTTGGTTCATTGAATCCGGACAAGCTAATGTAGGACCCTCTGATTGGTGTAGTGCCTGGGATGACACCTCAATTTGCAATTGTACTTGGTAGATCAACACAAAATGTTTGAGCAATATCTCTTTATACTCAACATTATTCACTTGCTCAATATGGTGATGATGGAAAGCATTGTTATGGTCGAGTCATTCCTCCATCTTTGCTTGCTTATTTTGCCTTGGGGTAATTGCATGATCTCTCCTTTACACCCCTTTGACCTCTTCATGAAAGTTCTTGCTGTCTCGAAATCCTTCTTGTGTAGTCACCTTCCTTGATACCCTTGTGCTTGCCGATGAAGTTTTCCCTTTGAAGTTGCATGGTGGTGTGGGTCTTGCAATCCTCCTCCTCTTATTCTTTCAAGGTGTTGCTTTGAAATTTGCATCATCATCCTCTCACATCTGCAAAACAAACAAATATGGTATCAAACACACATGATATATAACTTTTACACACCCTCTTAATTTGATATGATCTCTGATTTTTTTTGTGTTGCAGGTCCCATAGGTGCATTTATAGGGGAGGCCACTCCTTTTATGACCAAATCTGCTCCTTTTAGGATCAAAATTCACTTCCCTTGCTGATTATGATTGCTACTTCTTCCCTTAGAATTCACTGCTCCGCGCTTTAGAAGGAGACCGACTTGGTAAGGTATTGAAAAAAACATTATCTCCTATAGGACTTGATCGATTTTCAACACATTTTCTTTTCAAATTCAAATTTTGGCACCCAAGTGTGTTTACTTTTGATGTTGGGTGTGGTTATAGGAAAAAATCGCTCCCTTCCATTGGCAAAGGAAGTGAGCGAAGTTGCACATATTTAGCCAAATTTGAGGTGTTAGTTAAAAAAATCAAATTGATTGCTCAAACAAAGGCATCATATCATGACTCAAGACATTTTGGACCCCGTGGAAGGCAGATGAGGGAAGTTCACTCCCTTCCATTGGCAAAGGAAGTGAGCGAACTTCCTGCCAATGGCAAAGGAATCAAGCATCGCTCCCTTCCATTGACAAAGGAAATGAGCGAAGTAGCCATCCAGCTTGCTCTTTGAAACTTTTTTGTCCATTTGACTCTTCTCACAAATTCAAGCCTTAAGGTTTTAGTCTCCATGTGCAAAGATTCATCAAATTATCATCAAAGGATGCCTAGGAAGCCATTTCACTCCCTTCCAATGGCGAAGGAAGTCACTTCACTCCCTTCCATTGGCAAAGGAAGTGAGTGAAGGTTCAAACCTACAGCATCATTCCATCAATTTGATCCTTTTAATGAGCAAAGGTGAGGTTCCATGCAAGGTGAAGCATTAGAAATGCTTAAGACTTTGTTCTCCATTCGTTCAAGTTCACTAAATCACCTTCAAGTATGCAAGAGAAGTCATGTTACTCTCTTCCATTGGCAATGGAAGTGGCATCGCTCCCTTCCAATGGCAAAGGAAACAAGTTCACTCCCTTCCATTGGCAAAGAAGTGAGCGAAGTTGCACATACTTAGCCAAATTTTGGGATTGCTGATCGAAAAATTGAATCCATCGCTTGGCAAAAGGCAGCATATGATGTTCAAAGGGTTTCTTAGGCTCCTTAGAAGGCAAGGGGAGGAAGTTCGCTCCTAAGGAGCAAGGAAGTGCACTTCGCTCCTAGGAAAGAGCAATGGAAGTGGACTTCGCTCCTGCTAGGGAGCAAAGGAAATGACTTGGACATCAAACTTTGCAGCATCATTACATCAATTTGTCCCTTCATTTGTCATATCAATGATCGGATGCAAGGTTGTATTCAAGGTAAAGCACAAGAAATGCTTAAGATTTTGTTCCTCCGTTCGCTCAAATTCACTCAATTGCCTTCAAGCATGCAATGGAGGTCGTGTCACTCTCTTCCTTGGCAAGGGAAGCAAGTTCGCTCCCTTCCAATGGCAAAGGAAGCAACTTCGCTCCCTTCCATTGGCAAAGGAAGTAACTTCGCTCCCAAGAAGGAGCAATGGAAATTTTCATGTACTTAACCAAATTTCGCCTATGGGATGCACCTCTCAAACTTCTTCACCTATCTTGTTCAAATTGACCTTCCTTGACATCTTCCATTCAATATTTTGCCATCATAGGCTCTCATCAATACAAAGGTTAATAGCGAAAGACTCTACCACTATCCTAGAAAGCAAAAAGTGGGGATCCCCATTTGCAATGGGGGGATGTGTGAAAATGTCACAACAAACAGCCTAAAGTTACTTTAGAGAAGACTTTTGGCCCTTCCATAGTGATACAACCATTTCAAAAACCAAGGGAGGCTATTCCCTATAAACCAAAAGAGCCTAAAGTCTTACCTTTCACATCACTCAATGTGGTCGAGCAATTGAAAAAGGCACCCGCTAATGTGTCTCTATGGGATATTTTAGCTACCCCAGAGAAAAAATCATTGTTGAAGGAAGATTTGGAAGTTCGGAAGAAGTTGGTGCAAGTCGAGGTGATTTCGGAGCATAATCAAGAAAAGGTTAAAGAGCCATCCTAGTGTGCAAGGGCAACAAGCCGCAACATTCACAAATTCAAATGATGATAAAAAAAAAGAATAAATGGGTAAGGCAAAACATATGCCCTTCTTCCTAACACTTATTGTAGGCAATAAACCATTGGATAAATCTATGATTAATTCTAGGCTAGTACCACAATCATGCCTAAACAAATAATGGAGGTGCTTAAATTAGAATACAAGCCTCCAAATAGAAGAGTTATGCAATTCGATGGAAAGAAGGTCCAAGCCATAGGTATAGTTAAAGATCTCCTGCTTACTTTGTATTCATGTCCTAGCATCATAGTCCTACAAGAGGTAGTGGTAATTGATATCTCACCCATGTTTGGCCTTTGCCTATCCCAAGACTTCACTACGAAAATAGGAAGATATTTGTCTTTAGACTGATCCCATTTGATTCTAAGAACTAGATATGGATCGAAACTTACGGTGCTATGAACCTTTATATTCCAAGCACATCGTGAATGATGCCATGATGAACTTCGAGCCTACCCATACTTCCTTCACTAAGAACAAAATGTACTATGTTGAGATGCTAGAAGATGAAAAGGTGACTAGAGATAGAAGCGCAGAAGAAGAGCTTTTGTTAAACTCATTCATAGATAGTGACGCTTTCAAAAATTATCATGCTACTAGCTTGGGCACATATGTGATATATGATCAAGATCAAGCCATTCCCATTGCACTAAGGAGCAAAAAGACGTTCCTAAGAATAGTTGTGATCATGCATCCGAGCTATGGGCCTTGCACATTAATGGCACAAGATGTAGGTCTGGCTCTAGAGCTAGAGTTTGTTTGACATCCCTGATCGGAGAACAAACTCTAAGGGCTTTCCACTTCCAATTTGTATGTACGAACAATAAAGTTGATTACAAAGGTCTAAGTTCAAGGACCGAGCCTTGCGAAGCAAATGGGAGTCAAACAGCAAAAGATTTTCGGAGATTCAAAACTAGTGATCAAGCAAGTGCGAGGTACCTCGGCTGCAAAGAATGTTTGCATGGGATCATACTGCCACACAATATGGGACTTGATCGAAAGCTTTCACGGTTTCAACATTCAAGTTGTTCTTCAAAAGCAAAAACTTGAAGTGGACCGATTGGCAACAAATGGTTCTTAGTTTGACCCTGTTACGAATTTGCTAATTAATAAGTGTTCGGTCCGAGTCATTGATAGGCCAGCCACTCCAGATAATGAGCAAAATTGGCAAGTATTTGAGAGTGATGCTCAAATTACCATGTTCATCCAACAAGCCGACAAATTTGTAGAGCAATTGCAACCTAAGATCAAGGAAATTTATGAAGATCAGGTCATTCAACTTAAGAACAATAAGCTTCTGAAAGGGCTGATCACCCTAGAGAATCTCATACTATGATGATGCAAGAAATGACAAATGAAAGTTTGTCGCAAATAAAGGAGATTATAACGATCTTGATGTCGGAAAATGGTAGAAAGCTAAAGGTTGATAAGGGTGTACGTCAAAGGGGTAGGGACCGATTGATATCCTTTTGCGAGAAATATGATGGAGTGGTGGCGTGGACCTATGCTGATCTTAAAGGATATGAGTTTAGTATCATTCAGCATACTATCAAACTAGTTGAAGGAACTAAGCCAATCCAACAAAAACATAGGCTGGTCAATCCAAAAATAGAATCCCTTGTGGCTCAAAGATTAAAAAAGCTTATTGATTCCCGAATTATATATCCAATCAAGCATAGCACATGGGTGTCTAACCTAGTCCTAGTCCAAAAAAAGAAAGGAGATATCCGCTTGTGTGTAGATTTTCAAGGACTAAATAGGGCATCTTTGAAGGACCATTATCCATTGCCTTCCATGGAACAAATCGTGCAAACATTCGCATATCTGAGAGATGTTCTCATTGCTTGATGGCTTCTTGAGATATAATCAAGTCTAGATAAAAGAGGAAGATCAGCATATAACAACATTCACCAAAAAGTGGGGAACCTTTGCATACACCAAGATGCCCTTCAGCCTTTCAAAGGCTAGGGCTACCTTCCAACACGCAATGGATATTGCTTTTAAGGATTTGATAAATTTGATTATATGTATCTATCTAGACGATCTTACAATGTTTTTCAAATCAAGAGATAATCATTTCGATCATCTTGAGGTCTTCCAAAGGTGTCAAGAGTTTGGGCTGTCATTAAACCCCAAGAAATGTGTATTTGGAGTCCCACAAGGAAAATTGCTTGGATACATTGAGTCCAAGGAAGGCGTTTCCATTGATTCGAAAAAGGTGAAAGCTATTAAGGAGCTACTATTAAGGAGCTACTTCTGCCTATAAATAACAAGAGAGTGCAATCCTTCTTGGGAAAGATAAACTTTGCAAGAAGATTCAAATCCAACTTCGCTGGATTGGTTAGACCAATCACTCTCATGGTGTGGAAGGATCAAGCATTCAAGTGGACTCCAGAAGGAAAACAACATTTGAGAAAATTAAAGAAGTTGTTTCCTCAACTCCAGTGTTGGTCAACTCGGATTTTTCAAAAGATTTCATTATGTCTATGGTAGCGAGCACAGTATTGTTGCGGTACTAATGTAGAAGGCTGGAGAAGGAAAAGGGGAGCATCCTATCGCGTTCCATTCAAGAACCCTAAAAGAGTATGAGGCCAAGTATAACTTTGTTGAAAAGCAAGCCTTCGTCATCATCAAAGGCCTTAAGAAGTTTTGGTACCTGATAGCAAGAAATAAAGTAATGGTTTATGTAGCACATTCAAGTGTGTGGGAATACATAATGGAAGGAGAGATCACAAATAAGAGATCCAATTGGACCATGAAGATCCTTGAAGTTCGACCCACTAAGGTCATTTGTGGGAAGGGACTCTATGAATACCTAGCAAAAGAAAATGAAGCTTTGGCAAAAAAAGAATTTCCAAAATTGGTCTTGGTAAATCAATTTGAATCCGCAAAGGATTGGATGGTAGATAGAATCAATTTCAAGCAAACTGGAAGGTATTCGACTAACCTCACCTCTTATAAAACAAGATTTTACAAATTACAAGGTGTAGGATACGTGCTAATCGAGGGAATTCTTTTCAAAAGAAACTTAAATGGTGTTCTCCTCGGGTGTGTGGATTAAGATCAAAGCAAGAAAATTTTAGATCAATTCCATAATAGTCGAATAGGTGGTCATTTTTCAGCCAAGACCACCGCTCTGAAGATCATGTGCACGAGATACTTATGGCCTACTCTGTTCACCGATTGCCATCGTTTGGTTCAAAGATGCCAAAAATGTCAGTTCTTTGTCAAAAAAGGTAAGAATTCTGCTATGCCTTTGAGTCCAATTGTAGTTGAAGAGCCCTTTGCTCGGTGGGGGCTAGACTTCATTAGAATGATCAATCCAACATCTAGCGCCAAACACATTGGGAGCTTGACCGCAACACTTAATAGACAAAGGCGGACCCATTGAAGAATGCCACCAAAAATGAAGTCGTTAACTTCCTCGAGGAGTTAGCAGCAAGGTTTGGCTCTCCCAAAATCATCATTTTTGATAATGCATGAGCCTTTGTAGGATCCAAGATGTCAGAATTTGCATAATCTACAAGTAAATAGGCTTGTGGAGTCCACAAACAAGAATCTGATCAGATTGATCAAGCGGATAGGCTCAGAGCATCAAAAGGAATGGCATAAACACTTGTGAACAGCATTATGGGCCGATCGGATTACTCTAAAGCAGGTCTTGAAAGCCTCATTGTATGATTTGGTCTACGAAAAAGAGGTTGTGTTGCCAATCTCTATGGAAATCACAGTGCTACAATTGCTTAAGTCACTAGAAGTTGAGGAGAACGGGGCCATGGAAGTAAGGTTGGCTGAATTGCTTAACGTTCAAGAATCTTGAGATAAGGCTTTTGATGCCTTGACTAACCACCAACAGGTCCTCAAGCAATGGTTTCCTATAAGGCTTCTTAGGTGTAATTTAGAGATCAATAATAACCATGCAAGAACCACAAGGGGGTGTGCTTGGCCTAATGACCTCTTGTTCCAACATCTACAGCAGCTCTTTCACCTTGTGTACTTCAACCAAACTTTGATGGTACAGCCCTATATTGCACAAAAGTCAATTCAGTGACATTTAGATTTCATGTTCAATAGAATCCTTAAGGGGCAAACCTTTAGGCTCTAGAAAATTGCTTCACCAGCTCACAATTTTACACTGTTCATGACGAAAATGCAGCCCACATAACCTCTTTTACCTCTGTCCAACCTTGCTCTTCTTTCCCTCAAAGAAATAAAAGAGCAAACTTCCCACTTGCAATGATCTCTTTGCTTCCCTAGCACTAACCATGGCATTTTTTGCTTTCTTTGTGGATGCATTCAAGTGTTACTTCACCATATTCACAAGTCTATCCCGATTTTTCATCCAAATGTAAATGCATCACATGTACACAAGTATGGACTTCCAGATATCAATCAACAAACATCAAGAGGAATATCATCAAATCATCGACTGGAACTTCATCCTTAAAATTGACAGCTATACAAAATTTTAACTTGCATTATTTGTACACCAAAATATCAACACCATGTTTCAGTCAACCAAAGGAATAAGGCTGAGGTCGCTCCATGATTTGCAAGCCCAACTCCCCCACTAATTTCTGAGAAGTCAAATTAGCTTATAAGAATGTATCAATAAGTGAGTCTACTTTTTTGTACTTGATTTATATTTTGATGTGGAATAGTTTAGTGAATTCATATTCCTCCTTGGAAATCTCTCCCATCACACAAATTTCCTTCTACACCAGACATGACAGCTTCTCTTCAAGATCAAAATCACCATTGATCTCCTTGCCTTTGCTCATAAAGGTTGTGTCCTTATCATTATTCTTGTCCTCCATGACAATGCCAAGTTAGGGTGTAGATTCCAACAACCTTCATCCACATGTGCAAAGAAATTTGCCCTTCCCTTTATGTGTATCCTTATTTCAGACTGAACTATTGGCATCCTTCATATGTTTACCATTGTCTTGTCCTTGTATTTCTCATTTTTCTTTTGTTTGAACAAGGAGGTTTTTTTCTAGCCCCATTCCATAGAGTGGGCTTGAGCACATCCTACATCTATATCTTGTGGTTTTGTTAGTAGGACAGGTCTCTTTAGATGTCAGAACAGCCAACCAATGTATTTTATCAAAGATTCCATGTCCATGACATCTTTTACCAATCACATAGCCCTCTTCCTAAACTTGCTAGTGTACTCTTGAACACTTTGTCCATGCCTTTGATAGAATTAATGTCGTTACATAAAGCTCTCCTCTTCATGACAAATTGGATAAAATTGCGTTTTCAGTAGACTCTTAAAGTCTTCCATTTGGAAATTGGAGGAACCTTCCAACATTCCAAAGATAAAGCATAATTTTCATTCCAAGTCAATGTATAGCCAGCTAGTTTCAGTCTTCAAAAGGATATTTGCTGATGAGGAGAAAACTTATGAAGAGTAAAGTAGACCTCCATCTGAGAAATCCATTAATCATGCTTCTTAATTCTGATTTTCCCATCATATGGTTGTATTTCTATCTTAGCTTCAGCATATAGAAGCCTCTATGTGAAGTTCCACCTTGTTCTAACTCAGCCTTCTCCCACTCCTCTTCTTCATGAAACCATGCCAGCCCAAGCTTCTCAGTCAAAGCCAAAATGATGCTCTAAAGTCTTATCAATTTTCCCTAGGTTACCGAGTTCGCCCCTGGGATGCCCTGGTACGGGTCCGGGTTCGACCGGGTCCATGGTACGGGTCCGGTTCGACCTGGGTTAGACCAGGGTTCGAAAAACCCAAGGTGGGTTCGACCTTGGTTGAACCGAGTCGAACCCGGGCGGCTGGGCGGCCCATAAAGTCAAAAAACAAAGCAAATTTTTTTTTTTTTTCAATTCCGCCTTGTAAAAAGTGAAAATTATAACCTAAAAAACACTTCTAAAACATTTTATTGACTCATTTCACCTCATTTGTGTTGCAAACAAAATTTTTATGAGAGCAGGTTGAAGAAAAGTTGAACAAAATTTGGCTTCCAAGATCAAAGAGGAGGAGTTGAAGACTGATTTTAGAAGCTTCAACAAGTGTTGCAGCATCATTTCCATACATTTTCAAGCTTCCATTGGCTGCAAGAGGTAGGTTTTTAAACATTTTTTTCCAACTATTTTTGTTTCACAAATTGTCAAACATGAAACTTGATTTTTTTTTCATTATTTAGTTTTTGTTTTTGAATATGTTTATTTTATTTCTTGCCATAGGAACTAGAATGGCATCTACATCTTCCTCCATTGGCAATGAACAAATAATTGCAAAACAAAGAAATGATCCAAATATGTGGACATTATAAAACAACTTCCGGGAGGTGGGCGATTTTGTTGGAAATGCCATGGATGTGATATTGAACGTAATAGTTCATATTATCTTGGTAGGCCATTTGTGTGGAATAAAAGGAGAGGCATCAAAAAATGCCCTGGAAAAAATGGTAAACCTATACCAGATGAGACAGTGATGAAATATATTAGGGAGCATGAGGCGGCAGAAGAGAGGGAAGCCCGTAGATTGAACCAAACCACATCAAAGAAAACAAAGGGAAGGCAAGGCCCTTCTAATCCCAGTATTGTAGTAGAAGACCACCCCTTCTTTGCCACAAATGAACCTCAAAGTGAACCACCCTTGACACGTAAAAGAACAAAGGGGCCTTTAGAAACCGCATTCCAAAATGAGAGTAGAGACAATGCTGATCAAGATATAGTAAGGTGCATTTATGCAAATGGGTTGTCATTCAATGTTGTTCACTCCCCATATTGGAAGCAAATGATAAAAAGTGTTAATGAGGCACCAAGACGGTATAAGGGCCCCGGTTATGAGAAGGTACGTGGAACATTATTGGAGAAAGAGGTGAAGAGGGTTGAAGATGCATTGAAACCCATAAGGGATTCATGGGTTGAGACAGGTGTAACAATTGTTTCTGATGGGTGGAAAGATGCTAAAAACCGTCCCTTGATCAATGTCATAGCGGTGTCCCCTACAGGGACAATGTTTTTGAGAGCTGTGGATTGTGAGGGCCAAATAAAAGATGGCCAATTTATTGCAGAAATTCTCATCTCTGCCATTGAGTCTGTGGGACCCCGCAATGTTGTCCAAGTCATAACGGACAATGCAAAAAATTGTAGAGCTGCTGGTTTGTTGGTTGAGCAACGCTATGATCACATCTTTTGGACACCTTGTGCTGTACATTCACTCAATCTTATGCTACAAAGGATTGGGCAAAAAATAAAATGGATCAGAGATGTGTATGCAGAGGCTGAGGACATCCAGATGTTCATCACAAACCACCACATGTCTCAAGGGATTTTTAGAACCTATTCAAATTTGGAGCTATTGAAGGTAAGTGAAATAGTAATTTAATTTTACATTTTCTGATTTTTTTGAATTTTCAATGTTAATAATATCATTGTGTAAGCTATATTGTGTATTCTTCTTTAAAGTTTGGCTTTATTTTTTAATCATTTGGCATTAATTTGTGTTATAGGTTGCTGAGACCCGTTTTGCATCAAACACAATCATCTTAAGACGACTTGTGAAAGTTAGAGTGGCACTCTGCAATATGGTGATCAGCACCAATTGGACTGTATGGAAGCAAAGTAGCACTAAGAGGGCAGAAAAAATTAGGGATAGAATATTGAATGAGAAATGGTGGGATCTTGTTACATATCTCCTAAGTATCATTGAGCCCATCATGAGCATGATTCGCTATATAGACATGGATAGGCCTTGCATAGGTGAGATTTATGATGGCATTGATTCAATGCTTGAAAAAATAAAGGTCACTATAAATGAAAAAGAGAATGATCCTCAAGAGAAATTCTTCAAAGAACTGGAAGTAATTATTGTAGAGAGGTGGAATAAGATGACCACTCCTTTGCACCTTCTTGCCTATGCCTTGACACCTAAGTACTATAGCAATTAGTTTCTTGATAAACCAGGAAGGATTCCACCATGGAGAGATCTAGAAGTATCTGATGGGTACAAGGCAGCATTTCTTAGACTATATCCCGATGATGATTTGCGAGATGTTGTTACAAATGAGTTCATAGAATTCGCAAATGGGAATGGTCTAAGTGTTGATGCACTTCGTCATAGATCCAAGAAAGATGCTCATAGCTGGTGGTACTTCCATGGCACATGCTTCCAACACCTACAACCCCTCGCTATAAAATTTTTATCACAAGTAAGTTTAATTAATTAAAATTTTAAATTTACAAGTTTTAGTTTATTTATAGTTTACTTTGTCTTCATAGGTTGCTAGTAATTTTATTTTTATTAATGTATAACTTTGATTGTTTACTTTGTCTTCATAGGTTGCTAGTTCATCTGCTTCAGAAAGAAATTGGAGCACATACTCTTTCATCCACTCAGTAAAGCGCAATAGGCTGCTATCAAAAAGAGCGGAGAATTTAGTATATGTGCATTCCAACCTACGTCTTCTTTCACACAAACAACATGACTACACACAAGGGGAAACAAAGATGTGGGATATAGAGCCAGAGCATACTGATTTGGATGCTCCTGCTTCTTAGCTTCTTGCATTGACACTTGATGACTCGGAAATTGAGCCAACTTATAGTGCAAGTGCAAGTGGCATTGGCTCATGTAATGTCAATGTCAATGAGGAGGAGGAGGAGGAGGATGAAGAATTAGATGATCCATTTGATGATTAAACTTTAAGTTTATATTGTTGAAAGTTGAAACAATGATACTTGAATATTTTGTCATTTTGATATTAAACTTGATGTATATGATGCTATTATCAATTATGGTATGATCATGATGCTATGATTACAAGTTTATGTTTGTTTTGTTGTTTATATGATGCTATGTGACATGCATATTTTAATTCATGCTTATAGGCTTCACAAATATCAAAATATATATATATATATATATAAAAAAAAATTTACATGTTTTTGTACTAACGAACCGAAACCCCTTTTCAAAATTTTGCCGTACCGGCGTACCAGGTTCTTCAAACCCGAACCGGAACCCGAACCCGAACCGGCAACCTAGAATTTTCCCCACTAAGCGTGATATCCTAGCAACATAATCCTCAAGAATCTTAAAACCACATTTTCCCATATTCTTCCTCTCTTGCCATTGCCCTAGCTGCTTGTCTCCACTTTCTTGAGCCAATCTTGGATTCGTATGGGAGAAACTTTCCACTTCCACTTGACCCTGTGGTTGGCATATGAGGGAAGTTCTAATACCAATTGATATATAAACAACTAGAAGATACTCTCCTAGAGCGCACCACCAATGGATAGAACCATGCTAACTAAATAATCAATCTTCAAAAACCACATGTTAACACCTCCATAAGATGCAAAACAATAAGAACAGATGTTCTCCATGATAGAACACACAAGAAACATGAAAAGCAAAGCATCAACTAGCAAGGAAAAACACACACATAGGACTAAACACAAGAATTACACTAGAGGAACCCTAAAAAGGTTTAAACTCCAGTAAGAGTGAGCTTTTCATTCCTCATATCACTATCTTGGTCCAAATACAATTGTTACAAGATACATAACCAAACAGGTTAATTGGAACCATACACCGCATATGCATCTTGTTCATGACTGCTATGCAACTCATACAGCTCAAAAACCTAGCCTCTTACACTTGCAATCTCCACAAAGAACAAGAAAAGTGAAGGTTACAGACTAAATCAACCCTCCTAACTTCATGCCCTCCTAACTTCATGTTTGCTCGGGATATACTAATCCTCTATCCTTCCATGGTGCCAAAATAGAAGAAAAACATGAATTAATTCAAGTGCCAAAACCCTTCAAATTCCACTTTGTCCTAATAACATGCATTTTCCACTTCCACTGATTGCCAGACCAGTGGTCATACTTCCACTGCAGTATATGCAAGTTTGTTGGGATATCCTATGGAATCACCATGGTAGACAGTGTTTTCACTACCAATACAAGTGGCAAATTTGCCATTCTTGCCTTTCTACTTAGTTTCACAATCTGCAAATTTGTGAAGACTCTCCAAGATGTTTTGAACCACCTTGGCTACTCTCCAAACATTGCTATACACTGTCATGCATTAAAACACACCACTCTAGCAACATTTCCATGTTTCCAAGTTCTAGTCAACTTTTTCATTGAGTAGATCTCCATGACCCCACTAGTCCAGTTTCATTTGACTCAATTTTCATATCAAATACAATTGTGATGTTTACAGCGATGTTTCTCCATAGAGCATTGATCCAAGCCTTACAAGTGAACGGCATGTGCCATGGCTAACATTTGGGGTGGTCTGTATATTGCAGAATACAAACATGAAGAAAGCATTCAAAGTTGCAAACTTGCAATAATGATGAATTGCTGATATAATTTGTCTCTAGTCACTTGACCTAGTAGGCAACATGTCACCAACAGTAAGAAAATCTCAAATTTTTTTTTTTGAATTCCAGCTCCACAATCACTTTGAGGCAAAGTGAATTCAGAGGGGCAGACTAGTAATGGACCAACAGACTTGGGAACAGATAACGAAATTGTATCAAAAAAATAGGATAAGAGTTGTTGACTAGTTAAATTGGCAATTCGCTACAACTAAGGAGAAGAGGTGCTTTGCATTTCATCAAATATACTATCCTAAAATCAAGGTTGAATAGCATTCATATAGGATTTTAGTTAGGATTCAATACATGGAATTTATTCAACAGATAGAGGATGATTAATTAGTCAAGGAGACAGCTGCTAGCAAAATTCCTCTTCACTCTCCTATAACTCTGCACTATAAGAAAGCTAATTGTAATCATTTCTAATAATGCACTTTTGGATGAATTAAAATTCCCTTGGCTCGCTTTGGAAAAATCAGCAGTTGCTCTATATGGGAGTGGCTCACAACAGAGGTTGGGCTGGTCTCTGGAATGCATTATACCTTAAGGATTAAACCATATTTGTATATTTGGGGATTTAGGTTTGCAGATCTGTCCCAATGAGTATTGCAACTTGACTGCTGGTATTTTTCCATATTTTATAAATTTGTCCCACTAAAAAAATTTCTATTCTACTTTGCTGGAACAAGGTTATTCTGAAGTGAAATTTGGCAATTAGTTCTAGAACACCATGGTCATTCATTTCTTTAGCTCGGAATACTGCTTCAAAAGCGATACCCACAAGAAGCGTAATCTTCTTCTCCAAATGGTTGACAGTTCCCATGTTATTTGTTTCCAGAAGTTCTCCTTAATCAAGAGTACTTTTAACATTCCCAGGGATAACTGCCCCTGCAATAGGCTTCTTTTGCCTCCTAATATGATATTAGATAACTAAGCTAAGGGAAAAGGGTTGGACCATGGTTTTGACTTGAGAAGCAAAATCAGGGTCAACACAAAGATTACATGCTGTAGGCATAGTTGCAAATAGCTTTTTGAGATGGATTTAACTGAGGGTCTTGAATAGGGATGCAATCAAGACCCAGAATATTAATGGTTGTCCTATGGTTTACTCAAGAAATATTCACACATTATGATAGTCATATTAAGATGATTCTAGTGGCAACTATCTTTAACAACTCTAAAATAACAATTTTTGTCCTTTTTTAAACCATCTTTCCAAAAACTAACCTATTGCAGAGATATTTGACCCAGAAAGCTTTCAACAATAAATTGACAAGCAGAGAGGGTTATAAAAAGAAAGTTTGGCCTAGGAAAGAAAGTCTACCTGTCAATAGTAAATTGTCGAAATCTTTCCTCAAAATCTAAAGTTCACACTAAATTACACTCTTGCACTGCATAATAGCCTGTGTTGACAACTGTTGCTTTCATACTATCTGTAAGGGAATTTTTATAAAAACTATACATTACCAATAAATCTTTCAAAGATAACAAAATCCCAAGATTATAACATAGAACATCACAGAAAATACTTGTGAAGGCAATGAGGTAAGGAATTTGAACTAAATATAATCAAGATACGTTGAGTTCAAGTAGCAATGCCATTTCAAGGCAAAACCCTCCAAATACAAATACTGAATTCCACAGTGATCTCTTTTTAGAGACTTCCTATTCTGTTTTATAACCATAATTTAGGGAATCCTATAAGCTCCTTATTAGGCTGGCAATTTAGGGAATCCTATAAGCTCCTTATTAGGCTGGCCTAACAGGAGAGAAAAACCTATGAAAAATCTAAAAGACTAACCAAGGCTTATGCACATCATATGTCAGGTTCTCCATAAATATAGGTTGTGAAAGTAGTAATCATGTATAAGGTTTATGGCCATAACAATTCATCATAAATACAACCACTAAACAACGTCAAATTTCAAATCCAACCTACATAAACTAATCACAGCACAATCAAATTTGCTGATTATAATATAATTATTAATAGATATAAAGAAATATGAACTGTTATAATAATAAAGAGAAAAACATTTGACCTCAGCATGCAATCATCCATCTAAAACAAGCTCATATATGCATGGTGCAAACCCATCCAGAAAAGTTCCCAATGTTGAAAACTATCCCATCAAGCGATACAAAATGAAATGAAAGGCATATCATAAAGCTTAAAGTCAATCAGGAAAGAAGACAAGTAATAACCAAAGTCATAAAAACAGAACAGTAAATAGAGGAACCAAATGTGAATTCGGCAAATTTTCTATTTTCACTTAAATCAAGAAAAACTTTAGTAAACAATTACCCAGAGAATTTCTTCTGGTTTATATGCTGCCCTCCATTTTAATGTCTCCTCCAGCATCTTCTTGGCTTTGTTGAGGTTCCAATTTCGGGCTTCCAGGTATCGTCTCAAGCATGCATCTGAACAAAACAGAAAACTATGGCCAGATAGGGGCCCAATGGCAGCCCTGAGCTCATTTATCTATATGCACAGCAGGAAGATGTAGGTAAATGGTCACAAGAATCAGCATCCATTAAAAAACACAGTCTGCTTTTATCCTGGCTCTACATCTAAAACTTGTATACTGCTTCAAAACAGAAGGAAAACTTAGCATTTACCTTGGCCTGTCTTTCAGCACAATCTTGTTCATTCTGGTTCTTGCCACCCTGCCGTCTTCGCCACATGATGATAACCAAATAGAATAAAATCAAGAGAACCTACAGGAACACAAACTTAATTCTTCCTGCTCACCAGTATATGCATCCACAGCAGCTCCATATCAGAAATTTTTAGAGCTACATTATAATGCTTTTCTATAAAGGACATTAAAGGCACATTACCCTCAAACAACACCAACCTTACAATAAATATTGACTAAAAAGTATATTGTTTCATCAGTCCTCACAAAATAGACATGTTTGAAAAAGATAAACAGACGCCCCAAAAGCATAAACAAAGCTTGAAGAGTTTATTATAACCATTCATGAGTTAATCCAATTTAAACAAAGTTATCTTAGCTCTGTACACTACCTTAATAGCATTTCCTAAAGAGAAGGTGATGAATTAGTCTCTTAAAACTATTTTTATATATTAATCTCTCACCTGGTGAAGATATTAAAAATATTCTGATTATTAGAGGCACCAAAAGAATTGACGAATCATTACATCCTTAAAATAATTTTCTGAGATAGTAGTCTCTCATAAATACTTTTAAAATGTTAAGCTTATTCCTGGTTCAGATATTATAAACCATAGCACAATCACAATTTAAATAGAGTTACAAAGATAATATGAGAAGAATATGTACAGATCTTTGCTACAAACTGCTAGAGGACTTGCCAAGAACCCTGGAACAAATAAAGATTGCCAGCTGCTTTCTTGGCATATTGATCCAGGACTCAATTGGAGGCATCAATTGAATTGGGTTATATTACATATCAGCAGAGATCCTCTATTTCCCTATATGTAGTTCCATCCAAAATAATCCCCTTTGAAAACATGAAATCAAAATAGCACTCTTTGATAAAACCCAACAAACTATATCCAGATGACAAGAATCGAAAGCAATGGCAATTTATGCTAAAACAACCAATTGCTCACAGAGAGTATCAAAAGAGAAATGCAAGTACACCCCTATGGTTTCCCCCATTAAGGTGGTGAGATGCTGAAAGGAACTAAGCTGCTATTTCCACACCAATGATGGAAAAACAACCCACAATTGGCAAAAACCAAAAACCTTGGTCACTAATGCAAATTTCTCAGGAGCCATAGATCTAGGATCAGAAAGAAAGGTTACACAACCCAAAACTGAGATCACTGTCCTATCCATGTTTGGACAACTTCAAGGAGAATGCTATATTGCGAGAAGTTCTGAGAAAATGAAAGCAATGGATGGATTTATTTCCAGTATTCATGTACTAGACATCTTAATATACTCTGTTTTTTGTTTGCAAATACTTTAACCTCGAGCACAGTTAACCCAACTATTCTTAGCATATAATATTAAGTTGACAAAAAATCCGAACTGATAATTCATTACGTAATTCACAATATACTTAATGACCAATCTACATGAGAATGAATCATGTAGATGACAAGTTCTCAATTCAAACCCAAACTTGTTACGTAGTTGACCATATAGATATATTTTAGAAATCCTGGCCAAACTGAGAAAACTGAATTGTCCGGTAGATTGAATATGCAAAAATATGTAGCCAGTGTTTAAAAGGAAATTGCCTAAAAGATCCCATAGTTTCCTTCTATTCCCAATAGCTAATGGGACAGATTGAACAGGTTGCCTGGAAGCAGTTTCAAGTCCCAAACGTGGCATACAGATAAAAATATTTTCAACAACTCCCATGTGATGCAAAGAGAATAAAATACCCTGAACAATTTGAAGTTATGTTGCGAGCCCAAAGCTAAACAGGAAGCTATAAAGTAGAGAATATGGCAAGAAAACCTTTCCAATTTGTAGATCACTCCCAACTAATTATTCTTTATAGAAAAGCGATTAGAAACCCAAATCATAAGCCTAGCAACAAATAGACAATAATAGTCTGGCAGGCTGTGGTCTAAGGGTACGAATGTGTGATTGCAATGATGATGACTGGAAGCAGACCCTTCTGGGATCGCTCCAGGCGTTTAATGCAGGCTGGCCTGTGTTTGTAAGGGTTCAACACATATGCCGTCATATATGAAGGGTAGTGCCAGTCAACTCCCAACGAAAAAACATAACTACAAACATCACAAATAAAAATGGGCACACAAATATTGCATGGCGGTTACCAAAGTTAAAAGCTCGGGTGTACATTGCTCTCTGTGTTAAAGTGGTGGCATTGATGCGGTACACATTTAGAGGAGACTGGATGTGAGCCCCGCCCAAATTTGGTTGAATACAAAACGGGTAAACATGGTCTCTTAATTTGTGTATTGATTCTTAAAATATGGGCATTCACATTTACGCATCTCTTGAGAAAAATAAGTACATTTATACTCAAAATCAAAAAAGATGCTCAGGTGACCCTTAAAGATGCTTCCAACGGATTTATCAGTCTCCTGGAAATGGTATTTTAGTGTGCATGTGGTGCCAAAGTCCATTGCAAGTAAAAAATCGCCAGCCCAAGAAACGGAGACAAGTGATCCAAGAAAAACAGCTCGTACAATAAAAGTAGGATCTCAAAAAATTGTAAAGAGCAAAACAAAATCAAATTTGCATAAAATTAAAATCAGTATATGCTGCACATAATTGAAATGCCATGGACCCAAATTGTGTCTGAGAGCCACAAGATCCCGACCATTGCAGATTGAGAGAAAGAATGTGCAGCGTACCTTTCTGGATTTGCAGAGAAGTTGAGAATTCAATGCAGAGGAATGCTGCTTGTTGTAACTTGAGATTCCTCAAACTTCACTATTTAATGTTCAAGATGAATCCCACCAGGTAAAAAGGAGAATTGTGTACCCACTATTTTTCTCGATATAAAATTGGAACTCTTTCTTTCAAGTGCGCTCTACTTGCCTGAAAAGTTGCAGAAGAATTTTCTTTGCTTTACTTTGTTGGTGTCGAATAAGCAGACGCATTTATAAAGAGAAAAAAAGAAAAGTCCTCAACACATTCACTCCACTCACTCGATTTAGAAAATGTGAAAAATCGTTTGAGAATTGTATGAAATTTCTGTAATCTTTGCCATTTTTGGTGCTATCTGAGAGAAAATACGATTATGGATTGTAGGGAGTTATAGAAATCCATGTGGCATCAGCAACGTCGGCCTTCTTATAGACGTTGGATCATATTATGGTGATGTTGAGAAAGACCTGTTTATTAAGTAATACTAATACTAGCAAGTGCATTGGGCATTTGGTTTTATGGTTTTTTCAAAAAAAAATGTTAATGAGAGGAATAATATTCAAACTTATTTTTAAATTATTTATATAATATTAATTATAATTCTTATTTTAATCAAATAGTATTAATAATTATAATTGATACTATGAAAATGGATATTAGTGGATAACAAATATGAGTTCATTTATATCACATGTCAAATCATAAACAAAACAAACTCAAACCATTTCAATAACATATCAAAGAAGATTAGCAAAGAAGATAGTTAGGAAAATAAGCAACTAAATGAACATAATACTTCCTCATTATGCTCCCATGTTGTTTGCTCTTCCTTGTCCTCCTCCTTTTCAAGATCCTGCCACTATGAATGTTGCTCTCAGCTTGAGCATCAACAAGGATGGCAAATGAAGATTGAGAGATGGTAAATCATAGTGAGTTCTTGAATGAAGATGTGAATGAAGTATTGGATGTCAAATAGCATTTCCAACTAGTGAAAGAGCTAAGACATGATACCAATCCTTCCTACAAAAATATTCAAATCCTAAACAAAATAACAATGCATATTGATAATTCTCGTGTGTGTGTGCCCTCAACAATGAAAGAAAGGGTTCTATTTATAGGGAAAATGGGGCAATGGAGGGTTGAGATTGATTTGGCTTACAAAGGGCTAGAATCGCTTGAAGATTCTATGATCCTCAATCCATGTGTTATCCCCAAGCAATCACATGTTGACAAGTGTCAACAAGGGAAGACTTGAGAGGGAAATGGACAAAGCCTTAAAGGCTTGAGAAGACATGAAGAAAACCATTAATGGCTGAGTTGATGGGTTTAGGCTTAACCCAAGGTTAGAGGAATGTGAAAGAGTTAAATGGGGGTTAGAATGGTCAAAGCCTTTAAGGCTTGAGGGGACTTGATGGTTACCATGGATGATTGAGTTAATGGGTAAGCCTTTAACCAAGGATTGGGGGAATGTGCAAGGGTTAAAATGGGATTTAGGATGGTCAAAGCCCATGTGGATTTGCATGTAAAAAGGGAGAATGCATTGAAGGCTTTGTAAGAGCCTTAATGGTTAATAATCGACTCCTTCTTAATCCCATGATTTAGGAATGTGCAAACAATTAGGGGGTGATTAGGGTAAAGATAGGGGGTTTAGAAATGACAAGGGGAGGGTTAGTGTGCAACTTGCATTTTCTAGAAAATGCAAGTGGGTGAAGGGATTTAAATTAAATAAGATAATTATTTAATTTAAATGCATGTGTGTGAGGATAAAGAGATTTAAATAAATATTAGTTTATTTAAATGTGAGAGAGGGGGTTTTAGGGATGAATTAATTAAACAAATATGTTTTGTTTATTTAATTAATAGACAGAACTTGGTTCAATGAATTAAATTAAATAAATTGAATAATTCATTTAATTAATAGAAGAACATAGCTAGGGTGAATTAATTAAATATTAATTTAATTAATAGTTTTTTTTTGTCGATAGTTTTGAATTTAGTATTGATATTGAAATATTTGAGTACAAAAATTTAAACACCATAAACAAAAATTGGGATTAACCCCATACCAGTCTAAGAAACAAAAGTTTGATAGAGTTACCATTTAAACTACTACTCTGTACATAGATAGAGACCATCCTATACTAAGAACCAAAAACATCTTGCATAAAAACAAATCACTACCAAGGAGAAAACATCTAAAGCTATTAACAGAAAGAAACCCTACTTTGACATCTTCTTCTTCCTAGGATTGTTTACGCATAGTAATCGTCTGCATCAAACTTGATCTTTTTACCCTCGTTCTACAAATTCATCTTTGCCTCACGGGCCATCCTCCTTGTCACCTTTTTGTTGTGGATGAAATCTTTTATCTCCTCCCACACATCATGGGCTTCCTCAATTCTTGCAACCATGTTCGCCCCATCCCTCCAAAGCACAAAAGGTTTAAATTCCATATTATCTCCTTCTAGCATCAAGCCTTCTCCAAAGGGATGTTGCAAACCCTGCCCAAGAACTACTCTTCCCAACAATGAAACCAATTTGCACAAAGAGTGAGCTAGAACACATGCCTTGGCCACCCACTCTACATTTGCCATCATCCCAAAGGTGAGTCCCCATGCCACCAACATCGAAATGATATCCATATTAGTCCTGCATCTGAATTCAAACACCAAAAACTCATCACCCAGTAGTATCTTCATGATTTCTAGAAACTCCTCATCTTCAAACAACGAAATTATGCCTAGTCTTTTCTTTGAAATCCTTCCCAAAAAATCCAAGTATTGCTTAATGGAATGCAAGGTAAAGTTGGCTTCCATCACTAAAACTTGTGCTTTAATAATCCTTGCCTTCAGTTCTCGAAGTTTCTCCACCATGCCACAATGCCAACACAAATCCCCTTAAAAATTAAAAAACCTACAGTCATGCTACAATAAAGGCAATAATTATTCTCAATTTACTCGGATTTGCAAACCGCTCACCCGACTCTAAGCCCCCAATCTCACATGCCACCCTTGGCCATACCAAAGAATAAAAACTTGCATTTAAGACAAGAACGAGGTGGAGGCATACTATCACCCGATTAAGAAAAAACACCCTTAATTCAACATTTTAGAATTTCATCTGCCTCCAAGCTTCTTACGCCCGTCCTAGTGGCTAAAAGCAACTTCAGTCAGCCCAAACCACTTGTCTCCCCTCTCCATCCCACCATCTAACTGACTAATTGTCCAACTCACACCCCAAATTATACAATACATCTGCATCCATGTTTCCTCCTCTACGAACATGGGAGATTTTGTAATCTTGGAATGAGTTTAATTTCCTACAAATGATATTTATTTATTTATTTATTTTCCAACACTGTGAACGCCCTTTTGCTATTACCTCTATCATGATTTTTGAATCCCCTTCTAAGTGCAATTTTGTTACTTTGAGATTATCTGCCAATTATACTGCTAGCATTGTAGCTTTTTCCTCGGCTTCATTATTTGTTCCATTTGACAACCTTTGAGCTCCTTTTGCTACGATCAAACCTTCACCATTTTTTGCAATGCATCCCACACCCAAGATACCTAGGTTCCCTCTCAACACTCCATCAAAATTAATCTGTGTCCACCCATTCTCCGATTTTTCCCCCACACAAATGCTCCCTACAACAGACATGGGATTTACCCTACAAGGCCTATTAGTAGGCCTTAATTTAATTAATAGTTAAATGATTGTTAAATAATCAAATAAATATCAAATATCTATTTAATTAAGTGGACAACAATGGGTGTCTACAATAATATAATATAAATATTATTTTTCTTAAAAGTATAATCTTAATTTAATTAAAAAAATTATATGATTATAATTATAATAATAAAATTAATCTTAAACTTAATTATTAGTTATTAGTTTAATATTAAAATAAATGGTTCTTGTAAGTTTAAAATTATTGCTCTTCTTACAAATGTTGTGTTCAACTTTGGCATCATTTCTTGCAAAGATTGTGAAGAATGTGAAGTTTATTTGCATCGACGATCCCTCTCATGGCATTGGAGGGTCTAATGGTTTAGTGAATGGTTGTGTGACTTTTGTTCCAAATTATGTTTGATGGCATTCTTCCTACACCAATAAATTTTCTCTCCATCCTACCCTTAACAAATAGGATTCAACGTCCTTGGTTTCACCTATGGCATGCACTAGGTTTGAGTCTACATATCCATTGATTATGGGATGCCATTCACCTAGCATGCCTTCTTGGGTGTGACCATTTCATACAACAAAGTCTAGGCTCTTTCAAGGAGTATTCATGGGGAGACAGTAAACAATCAATGTGGCATTGGGGTGACCCATATTTCCTGGTTGTTTTAGGTTGTGACACAGCTAAGGCTTCTTTCCTAGAGGTTGCCTAATTTGGTCCCAACTTCTCTTCTACATAGTTGAATTTGAGTTTCCCTAGAATGGGCAACAGGCGGGTATCTCAATGCTAAGAGAAACCCTTGAGTCTGGATCTCAATGACACCATATCGAAGAAGTTGAGAGAAAATGAAGAATTCTACTCAAAGAATGGGTTAATTGGAAGGTTTAGCTGATTTTGGCCTAATCTCCCAATGCTTCATGACTGGAATTCAAAATCATGGCTTCCTCTAACAAAAGAAAAATTAAAAATCTATCCTTGTGCAAAAGGATTTTTTACTATATTTTTTATAGCAAAAAATATAGAAATGTCATTCTCAATTACGTTTAGATGTGGGGAGAAAGCTTGTTGTTGTTGAAATCATGGCACTCAAATTTTATCCATTTATTGACTCATTTTCAGTTATGTTGAGTTGATTCACGTTTTGTAGCAATTGGTAACTCTATTGGAGAGTTTGTATCCGCATAAGAAAATTCAAGGATTTTGGTGGAGTTGTGACACCACAAAAGATCTTTTGGCAAAAATTATATTGAATGCTAGTGGTCATAGTTGGACACAGCCATTGGATTACAAAGGACTAATCTTTTGATGTAGAAGATGCTACAAATTTGGGCACATTGCAACAAAATGTTCATTTCTTAAATCCCAACCAATCTGAGAGGCCTCTTGATGGAAAGATGCTTTCCCAAAGCATTATATTATTGTCAATTCTACCAAAAAGAATGCTTCTTTCCTAAAGATGTATTCCAAGAAGAATACAAATAAGTTTGATGTGTTGTCTTCAAAACCAAAGTTAGGCCAAAATTTGTGTTAGTTAAGTGATTCTTGTTTTCTAGAGACAACAAAGGGTTTCGATGTAACCTCTCCAAGGCTCACTCCCATTGTCTCTTCTAAACCAATAGTAAAAAAAATTTGGATCCTATTACATTAGCGAAAGGGTCTCATAACACAAGGGATATGAGAACTCTTTTACCTTAATCTTTGAAGATGTCTTCAATTGGGGTGGATAGTAAGGATGGATCAATTATTGAGATTTGTTTGCCCAAAGACCAAGGATGAATAGAAGTTAAGTGGAGGAAACACACTCCACAACATCAGATGACTTTGAGATCCTCTAAGAAAGGGGAGAAGGTGGAAACATAATTTCAAACAAATGAGTTAGAAGGTGGTGATAGGCTTTATTGCTTAGGGTAGAGGTGTTGAGTTTTGCATAGCATATTTTTTGTTATTGTGCATAGCAATAGTATTATTTTTTATATATGCGAGTGGACCCCATGTCCATAACTTAGTACGGATCAAAAAAATCATTAGCGTAAGATTATATTAAATTTTAATTATATTTATGTTATATTGATTATAATTGATCTTACCTAGCAAAAAGAAAATATTGATTATAATTGATCTTAATAAAACAACTATTAATAATTATAAAGAAGTATAATAGAAACATTAGAGTGAAAATAAGTATTTTTTATTGACGAAATGAAAAAAGTCTAAACTTATGATTAAAAATTATTAAATTATTTTGTATATATTAAAATATTTTTTTTAAATTATGATTTTAAAGTGTGTTAAAAAATAGAATGGTGCAACAATGAGTTACAAGTAGTGTTAATACCATGGTCAAAGGTTCAAATATCACCCAGGCAGGCTTGGTGGTTGAAGGAAGTACGAATGGCGCAATTAGTGGTCAGTTCTAGTTGATGATGGTGATTGTGTCATTGTTTGTACTGTGTGTTGCGAGAAGAATAGATATGTCTCTCATGCAGTCATGGTGGAATGGTTGATGTGGCAAGATGCACGATGGAGTGGACGACACTTAGAGGAGGTAACCCACAACAGTAACCCAACGCAGTGCGAGATTCAAGGAAGAGTGGACGATGGAGGTCAGCAAGTGAAGCTAAGATGAAAGGAGAGAAAGAAGAGTTCAGAGGACAAGTGTAAGGAGGGGATAAAGTGATGAAGGAGGTAGGAGAAGGATGCGAAGGAGAGGGGGAAAGAGAGAGTGGTGGATGGAGAGAAGGATGGAGGAGTAGTGGAGGGAAGGAGAATGGAGGAGGAGTGATGGATGGGAGGAGGATGGAGGAGGAGTGGTGGATGGAGGATGAAGGAGTGGTGGATGAAAAGAAGGAAGAGTATGTGGACAAAAGGATGGAGTGGAGGACAAAGAGGATGACGTAAAGGATTGAGAAGGAAATAAAGAAGAAGAGGAAGAGAAGCATAGAAGAGATTGGGTGAGATGTTAATGCTTCAAAAATAGATTAAAAAAAAGATGTTCTCAAGGATGGGGTCCCCCATTGTGGCCCCACTAGTTCATAGCTCCAGTCAAAAGCGATTACCTATAAATAAAAAAGAAAGATTTCATAAAAAACTATAATTATTACATCAAGAGGCATATTACACTTGCATAAGAACTTCTATCAATAAAAACATCACGTGAGTCAAATTAATGCTCATCTACTTTTTAAATATAAATAATTTTAGTCATCTATTTATTTTAAATTTAAAATATTTTATCAATATTTTAAAAACTAAGTTATATCAAAAAAAGCATGAGTATAATTTTACAAAAATGGAGAGGAGCTATGCAAATCTTCATAGCTCACAAAGGTGATCATGGCAGAAACTAGGCCATTATTCTCATAATCTTCCAAAGAGAACCCAGGGTCACTAATGAGGCAAATCTAGAAAGGTAACTGACTCTTCTTTAGATCAAAATATACCTATATTCGTTACAAGATCAAACAGGATACCTCTTGGAAAAGGTCAATGGTCTATCATTCAAAGCTTCAAGAGACACTCAGAAGTCAATCCAAAGAGTCGAAAGGAACCCTAGAAGGAAGATAGGATGCATTGTGCTTCCAAGGCACCACATATTTTTTTAGGAGTTTCTCAAGAGGGGATAGATATACAAAGAAAATCAATGAACCAAGTCCAATACAGGACCTGAAGGTGGAGGCAGGGTTTTGGGATGAAAAATTAAAGGGTGTTAGATTATAAGGAATCTAAAAAAGATGAAGGAATTAGATCAAAAGGAGTTCTGGCAGCAAGCTCTTAGTCATGCCATTTGATCTTATAGCCCCACATGCTAATAGATTAAAGGACAAAGCATTGCTAGTGAAGTGGTGTGGCGATGGAGGGAGTGATGTTGAGATTATGGATTGGTGGAGGAACTCCTTTTAGGAAATTTGACTATTCACCCTCTCCATAACATATTTTTTCTTATAGAATGCATGGATCTAAATTTAAAAATAGAAATTTTATATAGAAAACCATTATTTTTCAAAGGACCTATCTTTCATGGAATCAATTAGACCCCTAACTTCAATCTCATTCAATACAAGTTTAAGAAAACCCCAATGTGTCTTAATTTGATAGGTCTACCTGTTGAATTTTGGAATGGGAAAGCCCTTATGAGAATAGGTGATGCCCTAGGTTCCTTTTTAGGATTAGAAGAGGATTTCCTCAATGGAAAAATAGAGGATGTGGCAAACACCTATGTAGAGATACTCTAATTTAGGGGTCCATAGAAAACTGGAGATTCTATCAAATTGTGGCAAATGGCACCAGAAAATGAAATTTTTGAATGAAAGGCAACCTGGTAGATGCCTCTTAAGGGAGAAACTAATGGTCGGGTGCTCAAGGGAGGAGAGTAGGTAGTATGTAGATGTACGAGTGAATCCTCATTCAAAACTTAAAGAGGTGGGGGGTTTGGAAGAAAACATAACAGACAAATCACTATTGAATGGGGTGGGAGACAACATAATTACTATTTCAACTTCATGCGATCAAAGAAAAGATGGCAAAGAGGGTATGTCTCTGGTGTAAGGGTTGAATAAAGAATGCATATCTAAAGAACATACAACAAATCTCAAGAATATTAGAGGTGCGGTAGATTATTTGGTGGTGGCAGATGATAATATAGATTCAAGTGAAGCCAGAGAGACTCCTATGATGGAAGGGTATGTTGGTGAGAAGGTGGGTGAGTCTCAAATGGAATAAAGGGATCTTAATAGAGAGGAGATCACTAAACTTAGGAGTGAGGCTAATTCTCTTAGTCAAGAAATCAATCACCAACCATCTTTAATTACTCTAGAAGATAGTCACTTGGGTAGCTTCAATATAAAGATCCTTGTGAATATATTAACTGAAGGAGTTTCCTTTTTATAAGGATGCAGATCAAAGAGAGGCACCAATGGCTCCTAGCTCAATAAAGGAGGGAAACATTCAAAAGATGGGTGAGAAGGAAATGAATGCAGGAGAGAATAGTCATATTTATCTAGAATTGGAAGCAATATGTGACTTTTTGGGTATATCTCAACCTCAAATTGAGGAAAGTGAGGATATGTTGAAGGAAAAACATATGTTGATTCATAAAATATTGGAGCTAGAGGAGGAAGATGAGGAAGACTGAGATATTTTATTTAGTCAAGAATATAATCAAGATCAAGAGGAAGGGAGCAAAGGAGACAATATCCTGGGTATTTGTCAATGCTTCCCCAACAAGGAGAAACCAAATTGTGAGAAATCCTCAAGCAAGTGGAGAGGTAGAAAATCTCTTGCAAATGTTAGAATGTTGGATGGTGTCACAAGATATCAAACCAATATCACCACTCTACTAAATGCAAGGAAGGGGAAGATCCTTCCCAAGGAGACATGAAGCTCTTATCATGGAATTTTAGGGTTTGAATGCCCCTAACGAAAAGAGCTTGGTCAGGTGTGGCACCTCCTTGGCTAAAGCATAGATAATCTTATTGTAGGAGACAAAAATGACTAAAGATGAAATGATAGGTTTCAAGAAAAGACTTGGGATTTGGGAAGTAGTAGCAGTTCAAGCGGAGGGAGTCGTGAGGGAGCCTCTAGTGGGTTAGCTGTCCTATGGAACCCAAGAAGGGTTTCCTTTGAACCCCTAGCAATGACTATTAATTGGATTGGTGGAGTGATTAGGAGTGTGGGCAACAATATGAGGTTTATGCTAGTTAATGTTTATGGTCCAATTGCTACTAATAAGAAAAAGGAGGCTTGGACTGAACTAAATGGTCTTTTGAATCATTTTTTCTTCCCACATATAGTAGTAGGTGGAGATTTCAATGTTTTTCTCCATTTTTTAGAGAAAGGAAGGGGGAATACAAAAGGAGTTGCAACCTCAAATTGATTTTAAAGAGTGGGTTAATAGGAATAACCTATTAGAGTTCAGCGTTGAGAATGGTAATTACATTGGCATAACAAAAGATTGAGTTCATATAGTAGAGAAACTTGATAGGTTCCTCTTTAAAGGGGACTTGACAACTTTCCCCTTTGAAATTAAGTCTTCCATATTAGCGCATTTAGGGTCAAACCATCTCCCAATGCAATTAATTATCGTAGGTGATAAAAGACCTTTGAACTACCCATTCAAGTTTGAAAAGATGTGGATGAAGGACAACAATTTCTTTGAGCTCATAGAGACTTGGTGGAAGGAGGAGCATTTTGTGGGATTGAAGCTCTTTTGCTTTGTCTCCAAAATGAAGTCAATCAAGAAAAAAATTCTAAGATGTTACAAGGAACATTTCAAAAACATCTTTGAAATGAAGAACAATGTTGAGGTAGCCTTGGAACTCTTGAATGTGGAAGTGATCAGCATGGGCATGGATCAAGAGAGGTTTCTAAAAGAAAAAGAGCTTTTGTGTGAATATGAGGTGTTGGCTAGGGAGGAAATTTTTTGGAGGAAAAAATCCAAAGAGACCTGGTTAGAAGAGGGTGATAGG
This sequence comes from Cryptomeria japonica, assembly GCF_030272615.1. Lineage (NCBI taxonomy): Eukaryota > Viridiplantae > Streptophyta > Pinopsida > Cupressales > Cupressaceae > Cryptomeria > Cryptomeria japonica. Next base: position 165,166,565 of record NC_081410.1, read on the forward strand.
AATTCAAATTTTTTTCATAATAGTACTAAGATGAGGAGAAGAATCAATAGAATCTTTAGACTGAGAGGAGGTGATGGAAATTTCATAGAAAAACTAGAGGGTATAGCTCAAGAAGTTGTATCCTTCTTCAATAATATTTTAAATAATTGAGAAAAAATAGACCTAACTACCCAATCATCATTGTTGGGAGATATCCCTAGGCTAGTTTTGGAGGAGCGGAATAAGATGCTAACATACAAACTCTTTGTTATGGAGATTGAACTAGCTCTTAGACAATTGCGTCTAGACAAAGCACTTGGACCAGATGACTTCCCAGCTGGTTTCTTTCAAAATTTCTAGCATATCTTGGGGGAAGAGTTAGTGGAAGCTCTAGAAGCTAATAGAATAGCAGGGAGGTTCTTGAGAGAGACAAAAAACACCTTTTTGGTGTTAATATTGAAGAAAGAAAATGCTACAAACTTAGATGATTACGGACCTATTTCTCTATGCAGTACCTTGTATAAAATTTTGGCTAAATCCTTGGCCAATAGACTGAAGAAGATTCTTCCATCAATAATCACTGAAGAGAAAATAGGCTTTGTTTCAGGGAGATCAATACTTGTCGAGGTGATAATAGCTCAAGAAGCTATTCATTCCATTCAAAAAAACAAATAGCCGAGTATGATAATTAAGCTTGATATTAAGAAAGCTTATAATAAAGTGGAATGGAGATTTTTATGTAAGTTTTTGGTAGCCTTTGGTTTTTGCAGGTTATGGATTGATCTGATATTTTTTTGTACTTCTAGTTGTAGGTGTGGACACCTAAAATTAATTAAATTAATATTTAATTATTTACTCCTTCTCGCATAATTTATTTTATTAATTATGTTAGCCAATTATTCTTCTTAAAATTTATTAAATTATATTTAACCATTTTTTCCTTCCTAGCTATGTAATTAATTAATTAATTATATAATCCATCATTCTTCTAAAATTTTGATTTAATTCCCAACCTTACCCGAATTCTTTAATATTTCTACTAAGTTCAATTAGATAATCAATTTATAATTAATTAGATAATACCTTTATTCATACAAATATTATTGTTTTTTATATTAGAAGCAACCAAAAAACAAGGGGGCTGACCCATAGGAACAACAAGGAGAACAGTGGCAGAACCACTGTCCACATATAATCAACAGAGTTACAACCCTTTACCTCTATAAAAAACTATGATCATTCTACGTAATTTTAGCAAATATAAAGTAGTAATAAACAAAGTTTAAGACATATGTCATGTAGGGCAATAAACATAGAAATTCAAATAAAAACATAGGCTAAGGCTATCCGCCCGCAGGCTACTAAGAGTAGACAAAAAACCAGCTTTCCACAACATACAGAAAAATCATTTCTTTTTCCCATGGCTCATCTTGGGGAGGAGCTTTCTTGCCCATTCCTTGGTGAGGAATTTGAACGGGGCCTTGTAGTTATCATCGTCATTGCCTTTACCCTTGGAAGCACTTTCCTGTATGAGGCACAGAGTGGTAGCCGAGCAACACATCACATTCAACGCGAATTTAGAAACATCATGCATTTTGGATTCTGCCGCCTCCAATTTGCTGGTGATATCCTGCACATTATCAGATAGGGCCTCCACTTTTTTCCCCAGTTCTGCCAGGTTATTGTTGTCCTCCTCTTTTATGCTACTCGCCTCCTCCACAACCATCAATTTTTCCAGCCTGAAAGTTGGGGAGGGGGAATTTGCAGGCTCTAGACTCTTTGAAGATGTGGGGCTCTCAGAAACCTAGGTGGAACTGACAGAGTGAGGGCTCGGGTTATGGTGGAGCAGAACCACATTATTAGTTGGGTTAGAATTCCTAGTGTCATGCGAAGAGGAGGGGTCTCTCAGAGGTTTTTCTGAGGGTTTAGAGGTAAGTCGGCCTGAGCGGCGGGGGGTGTTGACCTCGTCAGTGATATCTATATCAGAATCAATCTCTTGGATTCTGACTTTCTTGGGGGTTCTAACCTCTTCAATGGAGTGTTTTTTATTTTTCTTGCTGCAAGAGCCAATTTTCGGGAGCCGAGGGGGGCTAGCATCATTTTTAGCAGTGGGGTAGGCCGAAGGACTAGTATTAGTCACATTCTGGACAGAGATAGAACGGGGCAGGCAGAGAGTAAGGTGGAAGTTGGAAAGGCAAAGAATGAGGCCCTGGTGAAGGATGGGGAAATCTTTACCCTTTTTCTTGGCCTCGGCAATATCCTTGACATTAGCATCCAGAGAATGCAGCAAGAAAAACAGAATGGAAATATAGTCCTTATTTCTCAAATGGTTAAGGAAAGGGAGATGGTAGTAATAGAAGATACCATACCTTCCCTCCAGCGTGAAGTATTTCATTACAATGTAGCATACCTCATCCCATGGAGAAGGGAGCTCCTCCCGGTTGAATCCGCCTGCCCTCTTAACTGGGTTTTCGCCCTCGCGGAAGAACTGGTTCAAGCTGGTGGTATCCGCAATACAACTCTGCTTTTCCCATTTCCTCCCCTCCATAGAAAGACCCGTCACCTGAGCAATAACCTCTTCATTAATTTCGAATGAGATACCCCCCATGGTAACTCTTTTTTCTTCCCAGGAATTCACAAATTGCTTGGAAAGTCTTTCATCGTTCCCCTTCATACTTTCCATGAATTTATAAATGCTGCCCTCTGAATAGACAAACCACACCATCGACTTAGCTTTAAAATCATCAACTTTATCAGGTTCCAGTCTGAGCCTATCCCCCCCCATTTTCGTTTCCTCTAGTTTAACAGAGTAAATGTGAGACCTTCTAGCAGAAACGCAGGGTTGAGGTAGGGCTAAAGTAAAGTTGATATAAAATCTACGCTGAACTTGAGATAAGAGCATGTAATAATCGGTGTGATTATTATCTCTTATGTCCGAGTAGATATCAAAATTAGGAAATCTACTAGAAACATGTGGACCTTCAATCCAACCAGTGTGATTTGACCTTTCCCTTCTATCGCCTTTATCACTACCAGTTGGCTCCATCTGGGTAATAATCAGGGAATAATCATTCCTGATATTAGTATTGTCATCATAAATACATCCCTTGTGAGGGTGGTGACAAGGCCTCTCATGGCTATGTGGAAGCCTAGGTTCATAATGGGCGGGATTCTTGTCCCAATTTAAAATTTGAAAGTTGGCTCTCTTCATTTAAAAACGGATAAAAAAATTCCTCATTGGACTTAGGTTTTTTCCCTCTCCAAGATCACATTGGTGGTTACTGACAATAGATTGGGGTCCCTCCAACATCGTAAGTCATTCTGCAACCTTTCCACTGCCGCCGTGGAGTCAGCAACCACATTCCCTTCTCTAAAGACATGTCAGATGGTGAAGCCATCCCGATTGGCCAGGAGGATCCTAACATCCCTCAAAATGGACTCCACTCTCCATCCAGTTGTAGATCTCCGCCTCACTATTTTCATAATAATCTGTGAGTCTCCTTCAATTTCCAGTAGTTTAATTCCTATGGAATTGGCAAATTCCAGACCCCATAGGAGGGTCATTCCCTCTGCTTGAGTGACAGTATTGTTCTTTAGATTTCCTGCGTAGGCTGCCACAGTGCTCCCCAAGTGGTCGCAGATGATTCCACCCCTCGGCTAGCAGACATTTTGGGCGGAACCATCAAAGTTTAGTTTAAACCAGTGGAGTTTTGGGGTTGACCATTTGGTCAATCTCCTTTTATTTTTGGAACTGTTATTGAAGATTTCAAACTCTGGGCGGAGCTTCCAACTTTCAACAATTTTTTTCTCCATCCAATTAGGAGGATTGGGGGGGGTTTCCACTTTATCACCGATATATTTTCTAAAATCATCTTAAAGCAATTGTGTAAGACACTTTCAGGAGGGGTTTCAGTATCTCTGAAGATTCTATTATTTCTCTCTTTCCATAACGCCCAACAAATGTGCGTCGGTATTTGCCTCCATAATTGGATGATGAGGGGGTGGTGGGAGGGGGGATTCCATCCAAAAACAAACTACTTAATGTTATTCTGGAAGACCCAATGGAGACCATATTTCTGGAGGGTGTTAATCCACGTATGCTCAACAAAGGGGCAAAGGACAAATAGGTGGTCAATAGTTTCCTCATCAGCTTTACATAGGATGCATCTATTGGGGAGTTGGAAGCCCCTCTTTTTTAGGTTGTCTAAGGTTAGGGTTTTACCATGTATTAGAGACCACCAGAAGAAGTTGATTTTGGGGATTAGCTGGGAGTTACATATCTTCTTCTAGCACTCAACATCAACAGGGGGTCTCAGGAGCTGTCTGTAAGCAGATTTGGCTGAGAAGGTACCCGATTGGGTCTCTTTCCAAATGAAACTATCTTCATGAGGGGCCAGGGGGATTCTAATCTCCAGCATAATAGTCTGAAGGTCCTGAGCTATGGGTAGCAAGTTGGGCCTGTTGCTGAAGAAATGGACAATGTCCTTCCATCCTCTCCTTCCTAGTTCCATATAATCAGCAATATAATCCCCTAGGAGTTCCTTTAGGTGGTGCATAAAATGGTGGAAGCGAGTGTTAGATAAGGGTCTGTCCTCCACCCAAAAGTTTTCCCACAATCTAACCTTTCTGCCATTTCCAAGTTGCCATTTCCATCCTTCTCTTATTATCAATTTGCTTTTTAGGATGTTATTCCATAGCTTAGATCCTTGGGGAAGGTCTCTCGTACTTAAATTGTAATGGAATTGCTCCTAATCCAGGTACTTTGCTCTGATAATGTTACACAAGTCCTCCTCACATTTAGCCAAGGTCCATCCAATTTTTGCCATTAACGCCTTATTCAGGGCATTTATCTTTCTTATACCCAGGCCACCCATTGACTTGGGTAAGTACACCTTGTCCCAATTGACCAAAGCAAGGCATTTTTTCTCCTTCAGGCCCATCCACAAGAAGGTTCTTTGGATTTTCTCAAGTTTTTCCCTAATGGCTCCAGATATTTTAAACATGGACAAGAAGTACACTGGAATTCCCTGTAGGGAAGTCGCGAGGAGTTGGATCTTTCCCGTGCTACTAAGGAATTTTCCTTTCCAACCAGCAAGCTTCCTTTGCATCCACTTAAGGATAGTGTTCCAGAAAGTAGGCATGACTCCTTTGACCGTGAGGGGGAGTCCAAGGTAAGTCCCTGAAAGAGTAGCAGTCTTACATTTAAGAATCGAGAGAATTTTGAGTTGGAGGTCATTAGGAGTGTTGAAAAAGAAGAGAGTACTCTTCTCTTAATTGATACATTGCCTCAAGGCCTTGGCATAATCAGCCAGTAAGTTCTTTCACTGTTTGGCCTCCATGACAGATGACTTACCAAAAAGAAAGGTATCATCAAAAAATTGTTGAATATTAGAGGGCGGGAGCATGGAAGCAACTTTGAATCCTTGAAGTCTGCCATTGGTAACCAGGTCAGCCACATTTCTACTCAAGACTTCAGCAATCATGATGAAAAGGTAAGGTAACAAAGGGTCGCCTTGCCGGATACCTTTTTCAGCTTTGAAACAACCCCTAGGAGTCCCATTAATCAAGACTGAGAACTGAACCATGGTAACACAATCCCATATCATATCCACTACCTTCTGCTTGAAGCCAAGCTTTAAGAGAGTTTTGAGTAAAAAACACCAGTTAACTTTATCATACACTTTTGAAATATCCAGTTTGAAAAACATACCTGATATCTTGCTCCTATCCATGGAGTGAATTATTTCATGGGTGGCAATGGCAACATCCAAAATTTGGCGACCCGGGACAAAACCTTTCTGGGACGGGCTGATAAACTTCACCGAGAGGGGTTTAATTCTATTCACAAGGACCTTGGAAATTACCTTGTATATGGTATTGCATAAACTTATGGGTCAGAACTCCTTCGTGCAATTGGGGTTTGCAGTCTCAGGGACAAGAACAATGTAAGTGTTATTGATTTTTTTCAGTAATTTCCCCATCTTGAAGAAATCCTTCACAACTTTTGTAACATCATAATTAACAATGTCCCAATAATCCTGAAAGAGCACCGGGGAGAAGTGATCTGGGCCCAAGGTCTTATAAGAACCCATCACAAAGATAGCCAAACAGACTTCTTTCGAGGAGATAGGAGCAGATAGCTGACAGTTATCATCCTCCTCAATGACATTCAGAAGCTTGCTCAAAAGGCTATCTTGAAGAGATACATCATTCCTTCCAGACTCCGTGTATAATCTTATGAAAAGTCATTGGCACTCTATCCGATTACGGAGTCACCAATGATCTTCTGATCATAGTCATCTCTTAGACTCTTGATGTAGTTCCTTCTCATGTGGATGCAGGCCGATATGTGGAAGAAGGCCGAATTTTTGTGCCCTTCCTTCAGCCACTGAATTCTAGATCCTCGCTTCCAGTAAATTTCCTCCTTAGAGAGGATATCCTTCCAACTCTTGTGACACTCTTCTTCCTCCATCAAAATAGGGTCAGGGGGGTTACCAGTAGCCATAATACTCTGAATGTGTTCCAGTCTTGAGCCCAGAGCCTTCTTTATCTTGAAGATATCACCAAAGGTAGCCTTATTCCAACCTCTGACTTCCCTGTTGATGAGTTTTAACTTCTCCATGATTCTGAACATAGCGGTCCCTTGAACTGGGGTAGCCCACCAGTTCCTAACCAGGTCTCTAAAATCTAGGTGAGAGGACCACATAATCTCATAGCGAAAGAGGGGGGGACCCTGGTAGGGTCTATCCTTCCAATGGAGAAGAAGGGGGTTATGATCAAAAGCAGTCCTTGGGAGCATTTTCAGGAAGGAGTTATGGCTAATGTCCCAGTTGGTGGAGAGCAGGAATCTATCCAATCTAACTTGAATTAGGCATTTGCCTTTCCTATTGTTCGACCAGGTGAAGGGAGCACCCTGGAGGTCAATATCAACAAGGCTAGAAACATTGATGAGGCTGGCAAGATCTACCGTACTATCAGTAAAATCGACAAGACCTCCACACTTCTCAGAGGGGTAGAGGGGAGAATTGAAATCTCTCGCTATCATGTAATGAGCCTTCTATTTAGCCAAGATGAGTTCAAAAATTTCCTCCCACACTAGTCGTCTTCCCACCTTGGAGTTGGGGGCATATATGTTAAACAGCTGCCACAATGCTCGCCTTGTTGGAAAGTAACTGCTAAGAAGTTCTGGGAGCTAGCATAAAACTTGCCTTGAATATTAATGGGGTCCCAGAGGGTGGAAATACCCCCAGAAGCCCCCAAAGCATCCACATATAGAAAAGCCACCCCTGGCCAGAGTTTACCAGCAATTGCAACAAAAGTTTGCTAGGACATTTTGACTTCCTGAAGAGAGCAAATACCAATTTCCATTTCTAAGATGTATTGTTTTATAGCAAATTTCTCTAGGGACTGTTCAGACCCCTTATGTTCCAGGATTCCATCAAGGGTCAGCTGCCTACCCCTTGCAATGTCCCTAGCCATAAATTTATGTCTCAGAACCCTTTCCGAGGGTCTACCGACTTTATTTTCAGTACCCCCCACATCTTCTTTCTTGGCCTTGGGTTTCTTCTTCTGGGTTATCCATTCTTCATTATCTGCCTAAGGAGATCCCGGAGGTGAAAGCTTCAAAAGAGGGGATGTTGTCAAGGAGTTTCCTATTAAAACAAACCTTTCCTCCCTACCAGGGGAGAAAGGGGGGGTTGTGATTAGTAGATTAATCTCAGCAGCGGGAGACATAGCTTCATCTGAAATGGAAGCTTGATGGATTGGGGGGAAGGAATAGTAGAGGGCATGAGGGGTATGTTCTTCGAAGGCAAGCTGGGGGGTGGTGAGGGTTTTGGGGAAAGGCGGAGATTCATCAACGATGGGATTTCACCATCTTCTAGAGGAATAGACGGATTAACAATATTTTCAGGACCCACCAAGAATTTTGAGATTTCAAGGATCCTATCCATGTGGTGGTAGTCCTCAGGGATTTCATTCATATTAGGCAGCTCCAAGGGAGAAGATGATGAGGGTGCACTTGGGCTAATGGGTTCGGCCAAGATAGCCTTTCTTTAAGCTTGGGTTTTGCAGACACTAGGGTTTTACACTCAGTGTAAGTATGGCCTTGTTTATTACACTTTTGGCAAAAGTGGGTAGCATTTTCATAGACAATAGCCTGGGACCATTTTCCCCACTTCGAATTTAGAGAAACAAAGTTTGGGAGAGCCTTATTAATCATAACATTGACACAAAAGTGTGCATAAATCAACCTAGATTTATTGAGAGTGACCCAATCTATTGCAACATAGCTGTCAAACGAGTTCCCGATCCAACGGAAGATTTGTTCATCCCAGAACTCCTGCGAAAGGCCAGGAAGTCTAACCCAAACAGGGGCCATATAGTTGAGTTCAACTGAGGGATCAAAGCTAGGCTTCCATTTAGCCAGAGTTAGGAAATGCTTACCATAGGCCCAGGATCTCAATAGGACAAAGATCAGGTCTTCCTTAGCATTGAATTTAAACAGGAAGAGTCCCTCAGGCATTGCAGAGATGTCAACACTACCTTTGAGTTTCCATCGAGATTTTGCCCATCGCCTGATCATGTCAATAGATGGTCAGAAGGAGAAGAAATGACCAACAATCGCCAGGTGAAGGGAAGAGATGATTTTGCCCATGAGATTGTCTGGGAGCTTGATCTTTGTTCCTTTCTCCGTTTGGGTAAATTTGGACAAAGCCACTTCTAAGGTCGTATTAGTGGACCCAAGGAGGGCATTCTTCCAGCTAGACTTGGGATCCTTCTTCCCATTCTCCGCATTCCCATGTCTGTCAAAAGTTTCTGGTTCAGGATGTGGTATATTCTTCCCTTCATCGCCAAGGTCAGAGTCAGTCAGAACTGGCGTGGCGGAAGGAGTGTCAAACTTGATGGTTTCTTCCATATGACCCAAAGACCGTGGGGTCCTAGCAGCAGGAACAACAACACGTGAACTGACCGTGGTATCGAGTTGGGGGTCCGATTGTAGGGAGGGAGGGACCTCCCCAGAGGGGGCGGTCATTCAGGGGGAATAGATTCAAGCGGTAAGAAAGCGAGAGAGTTGCAGAGCTCAAGGCGAGATTCCATAAAGCTAATTAACCAAGGCTTTATATTCATTAACCATTTTCCACAATTTTAAACTCCTTCAATTGAATAACAACTAGAGAGTCAAAAATTCTATGACCATGCGGGACGTCGTATGTGGAGCACATGTGCTTAGTTAATTTTGTTGTTAAAACAAACAATAGTGTGTAGTAGTAAACTCTATGTTGCTAGTCTAAGATGAGCAATTTTAGTGATAAACGTTATCCGAAAGGATTTTTGATCAAGTGGTCATAGCTAGTTATATTACATTGTGCTTGTTCCTTGTAATGAAAAGGATAATTATAAAGAATTGTTAACGCCTACATTAGAAAAATGTATTGTAGTTTCCTAAGGAGACACATTTTGTACCTTTCATGAAATAATAATACATGTTGAATTTTAAGAATTAAGTTATTTGCTAGGCCATCATATATATATATACTATTGTAATCCTATGCACTAGGAAAAAGGAGAATAGCTCATCATAAATGTTAAATATTTTAGAGTACTTCATTGTTATCTTATATATCAAATAATTAATTATTGTTGCAAGAATAAATCATATTATATAGTTTAAACCAAAAAAAAGGGTCCAAAGTGTTGGAATAAATGGAAGAATCAAATCAAGTGGTGACCTCAAGCTATTTGAAATGTAAAACCTAATAGGTTAATCAAAGACCTTATTATTGCATTCCTAAGTTAATGGTATAGGAAGGTTCATATTAGCCCAGTATAATGCTTCAAGGATTGTATGTATTGAGGATAATCATCTAGAGTAATGAGTGTTTAGAGTAACCCGCGTGTTTCTCATCTTTCCTTCCCTTGTCAATAAATGTGTTGAAAATATCTTCTATGATAATTCATAATGATTATGGTTTTGATATCAAGCTATTCAAAACACAAAGAATGAATGAGTTACAATATATATAATATATTTGTTACCCCTTATGTAACTCCATGAAATTCATAAGCTAACATCAGAATTATTTCCCTTGGGTAGGAAAAATATTCTTGATCCTAAATGGAAAGAGGCCATCCAAAGTAAGAGTTTCCTATAGACTATGAACTTAAGTTCAATTCCACCAACTCTCTTCTCCCCTTCTAGTGGCTTGATTGGGTTGTGATGTGATTTTCATGTGTAATTGTCCAAGATATTGTTGAATTATTGATTTCTTAAAAATCTTGTGCATAGATTTAAAATTTTATTTATTCAGTCTTATATTTTCAAAAGTAACAGTGGTGAAAATTTAATTTATCTATATTGGGCTATTTGGCCAAGTTTTTTTTATGGTTCGTTGCTCAACAACTCGTTAAGTTGAACTTTCACTAAATTTTAATCATTAATATGGTGGCCACATTTGAATTTTCATTATGATTTGTTTCATGAAAATGATTTAATGATTCCTTTATGTTTTCAGAGGCTTTTCTCTTATTAACTACTATTGGTACATGTGAAGTTTATTTGTAACAATAATTGTGACCATGTACTTGAGACCTTAATAAGTTGTATGGGTGGGAGGAGAAGGTGGTTGGAGAATTCCATGTAGTATTGTGGTTTTAGTTATATAAATAGAGGAACGTGTCTTTTTATTGCCTTAGGGTCTTAGGAGACTACCCATTTGGTCTTTAGACTAGGGAAGTGTGCTATCACCTTCTAAAAAAAGGGGTCTTGCCTGAAAGGAAACTTGCAGCCACACATATGATAATTTCCACATAAGACAATTGAGATTTCAATTAAATAAATACATAGATTCCACATGATAAGAATATACAACATACCCATCAAAGTTGACACAATATATACCCTAGGAAAACCCTCATGAGGGAAAAAATAGCCTCCAAAAGCATCTATCACCTTGTATTATCAAAAATGCAAACATTACAAATACAAACATGAATGTTTTCGAAACACCAACCATCAACAAGCACTCCATGTGAGCATGAATGTAACCACACATCCCATGTCATGCTTCCAACCTCCACAAAATCTAAATTTGGCTAAGCCAAACAACTGCCCTTGTAGTTGCTTTTACAAACGCAAACTCCCACAAAACCACCAAGTGGTATTACATCAAAACCTTTTGCTAATACCATAGGCTGACTACTCCACATCTAGTACTGGGTATTTACTAAATTGCTTTCCCCAATATTAAATAAATACAATATAATATATCCTAATGTTACAATACAACTCATCAAGTGGCCCCAATAATATTTTGAGGGAATCTCTACACTTTACATGTTCATGTGCAACTCACATAATAAAATAAAATACTAAAATTATAAATATTATTATGCAAGGTGTACAACACCTATTTTCCCAACATTCTCCCACTTGTTGTATATATTGCATAAGGGGAAATAAGTAACCACAACATGAACAAGGTAACAATCCATCTAACCACATATACCATCAAAGAATAAAAGTGCTTCATGTGCTTCATCAAGATACCTGCAACAAGAAATAAAGTGGCCACCATATCATACATGAACACTCTCATCGTCCACCATGTCATTGCCACTAGACATAAAAGGGGCCATCCAAAGATAAAGCCACACAACCTATCACAACTAATCATAAGTTTTGTCTCAATTGATATCCAAACACAAACGCTCAATCCAAAGGTATCCAATAGATCAATAGCTATCAAGAATCATTAGCCATAGCTGAAATAGCACCCACAACAAGTGCTAACACATCTAACTTACATACCTCCAAGGTATACAAACATATCATGTAAATCTCATATCATCGACATATACAACCCATAACATGCAATCATAAGCTCCAAGTTTAATGCCTATCTCATACACACCTAGAAAATCCCACTACATAGGTAATGTCAAATCTATAATGAATCCAATAATAACATCACATAGAAAATGTAACCATACCCATTTAGTATCATGAACACCCACAACAATATGTAAAACTTGCAAGTACAACTCTCACCAAAAGTCTCCATAACTCTCCCATGTTCTCCACAACCAACAAAAGAAAAGAGATAAAAGAATCTCCATGTCATATCCCAGAGGAAAACACATGAACACAAAATAGCAAACACATAGATCCAAACAACCTCAAATCCACATGGGCTTCACTTAGTGAACCTGGGTTATATCACATGCATTCATGGTATACTAATTGAATCCCCCTATTTTCCAAAAAAAATTCCCTAAACTCCTTATTTATCACCCCCTCCCAATACACAACTCAAATTTAAAACCCCCTATTTTCACTAGATATCGTATTTTTTCATAGCTTGAATTAGAAATCCCCCTACTTTCACTAGATAGGCAATGCATTTTTTCAAATTTCAAGATATTAAACCCTCCAATATGAATGCACGTGATATAATATTGCCTAGCTAGTGAAGCCCACATGCTCAAATCCAATGTAATGTGAAATTGAACACCTCGGTTGATAACCGAGACCAAAGAAAGAAACATTGCAAATCAAAACCTGTAGCATGTCCTTCTACATACACCTCTACATGGCAACTATGTCATCTATGATCTACTCCATAAAACCCAAATGAAAAACCATGACAAGACCCAAACTTGTTTAGTCCCTTGGACCAAACAAGCATATATATCATGTAATCAACATCGATGTAAGCCTCTCATAACCAAGAAGATTAAACCAATACCTTTCCCAATACTAGGAAATAAGCCCAATAAACCATCTCCCAAACTCAATCAACAAAAAGTCCATCATAACAACAAGTCAAATATACAAGGAGACAACCAATTCCAAACATCTCTAAAATTGAATCCTCTAGAACTAATAATTTTTCCATAGCTCAAGATCCATATCTATGAAAGATAAATATAAACATAATGCACTTGAAAAAAATAATGGGCAATGCCTCTCAAGTAGTAAACCACTGAGTAGACCAAGAGTGGGGAATGTGAATGTTCCTTGCAAGCTATCCAATTCATCATGACTCACACTGAGAACGATCTCCTCTCAAGTCCATACTAGGTGAATGCTCCTCAGTCTTGCTATTGAAACCATCAAATGTCTTAACACATGTCTTTAATCACAAGAGAATACCAACATCACCTACATATACATGTTTCCATGAGTACCTGTAACCAATCAATCTATGTCAAACTCCAAATACAACATAAGACCATCATGAAGTAATCAAGCAAATGATCATGTACTCAATACAAAGAGAGCCAACCAAGATTAATGTCAAAGCTACAACCATAGAATCAATAACATAAACACAACAATGTGATCTAACCATCCCCTCCAAAGAGATAAAATACTTCATATGAACATATCACATAACCATAGCATGCCAAAAATCTAACTAGTATCAAGAGTGTACCGTGACATAATATCAACAATCTTACAAAAAAGGATAAAATATCAAACATTGTGTTGTTCTCTCCAAGAGCTTTTCGTCAACTATTCAAAGTCCATAATCCGATTTTGTATGCTCAAGTTATGACCTCTCAAAGGCATAAAGGTATCTCTAAAGTTTAGCTAATATTTCAATATTAAAACGAAATTTTTTTGGAAAACCAAGAACACCGATGCATAGTGCTCTGAGCCTCCTTTCCAACAACTATAAGAAGTCAAAAATCTGACACCATACACCCAAGTTATGCTCTATGGAAAAATTTCACCCATTAGGCTATATTTGCAATGATATGGACCCCAAAAAATAATTTTACCAATATGCCCAATAACCAATTTTTATTTTTTAAAAATATTTTGGGTCATCCAAAGGCCCAAACCCCACTATAACATCCAAATGGCATATAAAAAATCACTTGGCAAGATTTTATTTAATATTACAAAGTTTTAATTAAAAAACTTTATAAAACTAAAAATTACAAACTTTATTTAAAAAGTTTTAATAGGTAGATATAAATTTTCTTATGTTTTTAAAACTACCAAAAAAAAAATTATTTTGTTTTATTTTATGTCCATGGGGGAGGGTGGACCCACTCAAGACTTCCTGCTAGGCAAGGACCATTGCTAGCATAGTCTGGCAGTGGTACCATAGTCAGCAGTACTGGTTGACAACAATACCTTGTCATGGTCTATTGGGAAAAACAATGTCTCAACCTTTCATTTACATGAGGTTATTATTTATAGTAATTTTTCATTTGAGAATGAAATGGTGCTAAATTCTCCCCAAAGCTTCTGGTTGGCTAGATAAGCATTTCGGTAAAGTTACATCACAAGATCGTAGCTAGTATTGAAAATATTAAAGTTTTTATTTTGGAGGGATGCAATGGAAGGTTTAAATTTAATTTTGAGGACTTTAGAGGCCGCAAAATGCCCTGAAAAGTGGGTGTAAATGGAATAGTGGTTTACGAGATAATAGAGCACTTTGCGAGTTTTCCAACGCTTCAAACGATTTGTCAATAGGACACACAGTTCTCAAGTTATGGCCTCCAGAAGTTTGTAATCCTAAAATAAGAAATATTAAATGTATCAGACACATAAATGAGTTGTAAAAGGGAGGAACATGTGTTGATGTGTGTTTAACATGTCATAGGGCATCTAGAAGGGAGATAAGGTCAACTCTACTTTATTGGGTGGTTTTAGCCCGTGGTTTTGTAATACTGCTTGATAAATTATTGTATATTATCTCCTATATATGAGGTGCATGAGGTAGAAGTTGTGAGTAAGAGTCTTGTAGAGATTGAGTTAACTTTGAGTCTCTGATTAGTGGTACTCCTGCGAAGAGCTTGCTTTGTAAGTATATTGTAATTTGTTATTGATTGTTGAATAATATATTGAGTTGCTTTTGGAGTGTGGGGTTTTTCTCCCAAAAGGGTTTTCCCCATGTAAATCACTGTGTTGTTGTGTTGTGATATGCATGATATTTTGATTATTTATGTGAAGTTTCTATAAGTACTAAAATGATGTGCAAAAGTTTTCGCATTTTCCTCCTCTCAAGGTTAGTGTAGGAAGTTGTTCTGCTACTTAACTTCCTTAAAAGTGGTATCAGAGCCCGATCACCTTTGGTTTTAGTTGTGAGTTGTTGGTTTTTTTTTAACTAATCCATATTTGAGTGGGAGCTTGTGCAGAAGATGTTTTTTGATCTTGTTGTAGTAATTTTCAGATGGTAAGTTCGTCAGGGAGAATAGAGGTGGAGAAATTTAATGGTATTAATTTGGAGATTTGGAAGTTGAAGATGGAAGATCTCCTAATAGATTGAGATCTGTGGGATGTTGTTGATGCAAATGTCTCAAGACCCTCAGATCCTACCATGACTGCTTAGTATGATGTCATGGACTGAAAAGCTAAGGGTCTAATCAGATTGTGCATGGTAGACTCTATTCTAATCAATGACCACAAAGATAACACTGCAAAGAATTTATGGACTAAGCTTGGTGAAATGTATCAAGAAAAATCCTTATTGAATCAAATTTTCTTGAGGAAGAAGTTATATTCCTTGAAGATGGAAGCGGGTGGATGAATTGCAGATCACTTGGAGGCATTTAATATGTTGGTGGCTTAATTGGTATATGTTGGTGTTAAGATAGATGAAGAGAAGAAATGCCAGATCTTGCTTTATTCTTTGCCTGATTTGTGGGATTCTCTTGTTATGGATATCAATAGAACTTTTGTTGTTTCAAAGTCTGAAGATGTGGTGGGTTCCCTACTTGGTGAAGAGATGCGAAGGAAGGTATCCATTAGTTTGAAGGAATCCATAATTGTTCATGGAAGGCCTAAGGAAAAAAGCAAGAAGAATGAGAAGCGCAATAAGTCCAAATCTAAAGGGAGATCCAAATCTCCTGGAAAGTTCAAAGTCATATGTTGGAATTGTGGTAAACCTAGTCACATCCGTAAGGACTACAAAGAAGAAAAGAATAAGAAAAAGAAGTTTGATTCTGATTCTGAGTCCGAGAAGGAAGATGGCGATGCATTCATTGAAACTTTGGATACTCATGTAGGTAATGACACATGGTTAATTGACTCAGGTGCATCTTTTCATATGACCTAATAAAGATTAGTTTTCTACATATGAAGAATTTAATGGAGGCAAGGCGCACTTGGGTGATGATTCACATTTAGACATTGTTGGTCAAGGTAAAGTTAGGATCATGTTTCCTGATGGTAGAATAAAAAGGATTAGCGATGTGCTGCACATCCCTAGTTTAAAACAAAATTTATTATCTGTGAGAAAATCGATAGATGTGGGTGTGTAGGTAGTCTTTTTTTATGTTGGATGTAAGATGTTTAAGGGTGCTATGGTAATTGCTAGAGGTGTTAGGTTCAAGACTTTGTATAAGCTATAAGCATACATTGTTGAGTGTAATAACACTTTTGTAAAAAATGAATCTGCATATAATTCATTAGAAGACTTGAGGGTTTCACCTTCAGCGGATGGACATGGATTTTGGGTGCCTAAGGGTGCTCTTTCTTCTGAAGCAAAATTACCTATAAAGAAGACTATGTTATGGATCTAGAGACTTGGCCACATTGGAGAAAAAGGTCTAAGGACCTTGAAAGATAAAAACCTTGTTGAAGGTTTGATTGATTGTAATCTTGACTTATTTTTTTTGAGCATTACATTTATGGAAAACAAAACCACATCCATTTTTACTCGTTCTCATAAATCTTGTGGTGTTTTGGATCTTATCCATTCTGATGTGTTTGGTCCTGTAGATGTTTCTTCGATTCAAAAATCCACATATTATGATTCATGTATTGATGATTTTAGTAGAAGGACATGGGTATACTTTCTAAAGAGTAAATCTAAAGTTTTCAGTCATTTTAAAGAATTTAAAGCAATGGTTGAGTTGCAGACTGGAAAGAAAATTAAATGTTTGGGGACTGATAATGGTGGTGAATTTTTCTCTAATGATTTTGATAGATTATGTAAAGACTGTGGCATTAACAAACATAAGACAACTCCCTATTCTCCACAATAGAATGGAGTTGTAGAAAGAATGTACAAGACACTGATGGAGAAGGCTAGGAGTATGTTGAGTGGTGTTGGTCTAGAACAAAAGTTTTGGGCTGAAGTTGTTGCCACTATTTACTACTTGATTAACAGGTATCCTACATCAACTCTTGTTGATAAAATGCCTATAGAAGCATGGTTTGGTCATAAGCCTTCATTGAGACATCTTAGAGTTTTTGGTTGCAAAGCATATGCACATGTGCCAAAGGAGAAGCAAACAAAGTTGGAGAACAAGGTTGTGAAATGTATCTTCATTGGTTATAATTATGGTGTGAAAGGATACAAGTGTTGGGACCCTATTGCACAAAAGGTAATTCATAGTAGAAGTGTTATTTTTAGAGAAATTAAGTCTCCTTTTGTTATATTGTAGAAAACAAGCTAAACGGGAAGATGTGATTCAATTCCCTTGTATACCTGAAAGAGTTGAATCGAGACCACTTGATAGGTAAGAAGTTGAGGAGAGATCATCTAGCTATGAATCTTCAGGAGAGGAGGAAGAACCTCCAACTCAGCTTGTTCGAAGGTCTTCAAGACATAGACAACCACCTGAAAGGTATTAAATTGATGATTGGAGATGTATTTTTGCTTTGAATACTAATGTGGATGAACCTAGATCTGTAGAAGAGGATTTAGGTATGAATGATGCAAAATCATGGAAGATTTCTATGGAAGAAGAAATGGTAGCTTTGAAAAATAATAATACATGGGATCTTGTACCATTTCCTGAAGGACGGAACCCTGTTGGTTGCAAATGGGTGTTCAACAAAAATATTGGTTTAGATGGAAGCATCGAGAAGTATAAAGCAAGGTTGGTTGCAAAAGGCTACTCTAAGGTTGAGGGTGTTGATTATGGTGAGATATTTTCTCCTGGTGCAAAAATGACATCCATTAGATTTTTTCTTTCTATTGTTACTGCTTAGGATTTAGAGGTTGAGAAAATGGATGCGAAAACTACTTTCCTTCATGGTGATTTGGAGGAGGAAATTTATATGACACAGTCGGAGCATTGTGTGGTAAAAGGTAAAAGTAATCTGGTCTGTAAATTGAAGAAATCTTTTTATGGCCTCAAATAGAGTTCTCAGATGTGGTACCAAAAATTTGATACATATGTGTTGAGTTTGGAATTTGAGCGATCTAAATCAGATTAGTGTGTTTATTATAAATCTGATGGTGATCATTTCATGTAAATTGCATTATATGTTGATGATATGCTATTCATTGGTAAAGGGAAAGGTATGATTTCAGAACTAAAGTGTCAACTTGCTGCTAAATTTGAAATGAAAGATCTTGGTGCAGCAAAACACATTTTTGTGATGGAAATTAGAAGAGATAGAGTAGACAAAAAGCTATGGCTAGGATAGAGTAAGTATATGAATTCAATATTACAGAGGTTCAACACGCAGGATTGTAGACCATTATGTGTTCCCTTCACAGTCGGAACGAAATTATTTGCTTTAGATTGTCCTACATCCACATCAAAGATGGAAGACATGAGAAAAGTGCCTTACCAAGAGTGCAGTTGGAAGTTTGATGAATGCTATTGTCTATACTAGACTAGACATTGCCCAAGCAGTGGGAGTCCTTTCCAGATATATGTCTAATCCTGGTAGATTTCATTGGGATGCAGTCAAAAGAGTCTTCAGATATTTGAAGGGTACCTCGGAGTATTCTTTGTGTTATCATAATAATTTGGTTGGAGACATGACTTCCCTTGGCATTCATGGTTATGTGGATTCAAATTGGGTAGGTGATATTGATAGTAGAATATCCATGTTGGCAACAACAATGAAGGAAAACTGAGAGAGGGGGGGGGGGATGAATTAGTTTTCATCGAATTAAGAAAATTAAGCACAATCTCATATTTCAATCATCTGCAACAAGAATAAAGAAAAAGAAAAGTAACAACAACACACATAACACCAATATTTTGAGGTAAAAAATCCAGTTAAGGGAAAAACCACGGTGAGAACCTACCAACAATAAGATGATACTCTATTGTAGTATGTGTAAATATTACAATGGGGAACGTACATGCATTCAGGCACACTATGTAGAGCTCACTGCTCAAAATATAATGACCCAGAAGGCTCCAACCCTTAGGGAAGGTTCACTACCTTACAATGATGATATCAAACTACAATCTGAATTACACAAACTACAAAAATAGCATCTGCTAATGCCTGATGACAGTTTCGGTTAAGCTCATTTGTCTGTCTTGCAACAATCTTTGCTCAATATGCCACATTGAAGAATTATTCACTTATGATCACATACACCACTCTTTGAAAATGTAGAAACCACACCCATATCCAAATTACATGAATCTAACATCTATTTATATAATTCATCAACCTTGATTACAAGGTCAGCCAAACCCTCAACCCTCAATTACAAAATCATCACATGATACATAAATCAACCATCAGACCAATATAAGGTCATAGATAACATAATATGGACCTAAATCATATCTCCAAACATGCATCGCCACTAGAAATCTCGCCAAGATCAACCACAACATGCTACACCATCAAGAATACCATAGAAGATGAAGAATATCACCAAATCAACAAAATCACCAAGAATGTGCACAAGGATCAATGTGGACCACCAAAACAAATAGGAAACTATCAAGAAACACCAACAAGCACGTTAGACCCATCTGCAATAGTTGCACCAACACCACTTATTCAAATATTCATCGATCAACATGCTAGTACTCAAGAACACTCAACAACAACAATTCATACTAGAAAGATAGCTTACAGATCACCAAATCATGAACCATCTGAAATGAAGATACACATGAACGTCCAAAACAACCTCCCAAATCTTCAACCAAAGATATGATCATACCAGAGCACAACGGATAAAATACCAAACTCTGCCAACCATTGAACAAAAACTTCAAACCAGATCAAATGATATGATCAAGTAAACTTTTGAATCACTGAAATCAATAAGGAATGAAGTATTCCAACATCCCAAATAGATAAACCAACCATATCAACTCAATACAAATAATGGAGCACCAAACAACTCTCTACAACACCATAACACATGAATATATTGGCATCAATGACAAAAACATATCCTAGCAACAACAATATCCAACACAGTGCTTATGTATTTACTTTATTTGGTGGTGCAATTAGTTGGATGAGTAAGCGATAGGCTATGGTTGCTTTCTCCACTACTGAAGCAGAGTATATGGCAGCTACTCATGCTTATACATAAGTCATTTGGCTTAAGAGACCATGTTCAGGTATTGGAATAAAATAAGGTATGGTGACAATTTATTGTGACAGTTAGAGTGCGATATGCGTAGCTAAGAACTCGACATTTCATACCCAGACCAAACATATTGATGTTCAGTATCATTTTGTCAGAGATATGGTCTAAGATGGTAGGGTGAAGGTGATTAAGGTAGAAACTTTGATGAATGTTGAAAATGCTTTAACTAAGGTTGTGAGCACTGAGAAGTTTAGATGGTGTTAGGAATCTATGGGCCTCATGGCCCCTAACAATTGATTTATTGTGTTGATACTCCCTTTTCTCTTGCAAGGTGTTCGACAAGTGGGAGAATGTTGGAAAAAATGGTGTCTCAACCTTGCATTTACATGAGGCTACTATTTATAGTAAGTTTTTATTTGAGAACAAAATGGTGTGAAATTTTTCTTGAAGCTTCTAGTTGGCTAGATAATCATCCGGTAAAGTTACGTCGCAAGATCACAACTACTTTTGAAGATATTAAGTTTTTGTTTTGGAAGGGTGCAATGAAAGGTTTAAATTTAATTTTGAGGACTTTAGAGGCCCCGAAATGCCTTGAAAAGTGGTCTTAAATGGCATATCAGTTTAAGAGGCAATAGAGAACTTCATGAGCTTTCCCACACTTCAAACAGTTCATTAATAGGACACACAGTTCTCAGGTTATGGCCTTCGAAAGTTTGTACTCCTGAAATAGGAAATAGAAAATGTATTAGAAACATAAATGAGTTGTAAAAGGGAAGGACACATGTTGATGTGTTTTTTAACACATTATAAGGCATCTAGAAGGGAGATAAGGTTGGCCCTACTTTATTGGGTGGTTTTAGCCCTTGGTTTTGGAACACTATTTGACTATTTCTTGTATTGTATCTCTTATATATGAGGTGTGTGAAATAGAGGTTGTGAGTATGGTGATTGAGTTACCTCTGAGTCTTTGATTAGTGGTACTCCTGCGAAGATCTTGCTTTGCAATTATATTGTAATCTGCTATTGATCACTGAATAATATATTGAGCTGCTTTTGGAGTGTGGGATTTTTCTCGCGAAAGGGTTTTCCCCGCATGAATCACTGTATTGTTGTATTGTGATATGCATGATATTTTGATTATTTATGGTAAGTTTCTCTAAGTAATGTAATGATCTGTAAAAGTTTTTGTATTATCCTCCTCTCAAGGTTAGCGTAGGGAGTTGTTCCACTACTTAACTTCCTTACACGATCACTCCCAAATGTAATTATATATTATTTTTAATTTTTCAACCTTTTTTCACAAATCGGCCCCAATTTTTTTTTTCTTTAATTTTTGGGATTTTGCAGAAATTTTTTTTGTCAACTACAACTATGAATTTGATGGTTGTTGAGGCTGACAAAATAAAAAAAAATTGCCTCTTTTTAAACTTTAGTTCAAGGGGGTCAAATTTTATATCAAAATTCATTGCTTGACCAACCTAGATCCAATGGTGAGGTCTGTTTTGTCCCACAAGGTCATTTGTGAAATATCACCCCCAAAATCCTCATTTAAATGCATATCCAAAGAAAATTCTTTTGACACAACATTTTTCTAACCCCAAATTTGCTAACAACCCATCATAACAACAAACCCAAAACCCTCAGATCTATAATAAACAACCCGTAAAGCCCTCATATTGTCCCTTGTCTTATATTATTACGTGCATCATGGATTCAACTCCTAGGGCTATAACACCATAAACCATAGCATTGATACCACTCAAAAGGAAACTTGCAGCTCCATACATACGACAATTTTAACATAACCCAATTGAGGTTTCAATCAAATAAACACATAGAATCCATATTCAAATAATATATGACATACACATCAAAGTTCACACAAGATATATACGCTAGGAAAAACCTCATGAAGGAAAAACCCAGCCTCCAAAAGCATCTATCACGACATATTATCACTAATGCAAACATTAAAAATACAACCATGAAATATTTTGAAACCCCAACCATCAAAAAGCATTCCATGTGAACAAGCATGTAACCATACATCCCACACCATGCTTCCAACCTCCACAAATGCTAAACCTGGCTAACCGAAACAACTACCCTTGTGGTTGGTTTTATAGACACAAGCTCCCACAAAACCACCAAGTGGTATTACATCAAAACCATGTGCTAATACTATGGGCTAACTACTACATCGAACC
This sequence comes from Cryptomeria japonica, assembly GCF_030272615.1. Taxonomy (NCBI): domain Eukaryota; kingdom Viridiplantae; phylum Streptophyta; class Pinopsida; order Cupressales; family Cupressaceae; genus Cryptomeria; species Cryptomeria japonica. Next base: position 165,189,021 of record NC_081410.1, read on the forward strand.
CACATCTAATATTGGGTACTTTATTAAATTAATTTCCCTAATATTAAAAAAATACTAATATATCCCAATGTTACAATTAAACTCGTCAAGTGGCCTTGAGAATATTCCAAGGGGATCTCTATACTTTACATGTCCATGTGCAACTCACATAATAAAATTAAATATTATCATGTAAGGTGTACAACACCTATTTTCCCAACATTGTCCAATACAAAAATAACTCCTATGTTAGCATCATGACTACAAGTTGGCTTAACAACTAGTCATTTATCCTCTTGAACCATAAATTTCTTATACATGTTTGTAAAGTAAAATCATTTTATTAAGTTTCTTTATGGGATCATTACCCCATGATATTGAATAATCATAACGTTTATTCCTCGGGAATACAAGATTAAGTAAGTACACGTAAGCTATGTATTGAATGTGGGGTATTGTTGCAGTGATTGTGAGAAATGGATGATTTTTTACTCAAGCTACATAAATAGTTATCAATCCTATAGCTTACACCATGGGTGTTAACAATAAGAAATAGCTAATAAGAATGAAAATTGATAAGTTTTTCATATAGACACCATAAATTAGTGGGAGGTTAATACGTGTATCTATGATATTTTTCCGCGAAATGATTTTACAATACCCAAATACTATAATTAAGTTTCAAACACATTATTTTAGCAACACAACTAGAGTATAGAAGAATTATGGGCTAATTAGTTAAGTGGCAATGGTTCCAACCTAATAGAGAAAGAAACATCAACCTTCATAATAAGTGGTATTGACTAGATCATGTAATTAGTTTTTTACTAGGATTCGTTTACCAAATGACCATTATATGCTTCACCTTGAAGGACTTCTAGGAGGAAGTCCAATCCTAGGAGGGGAGGGTGTGAGATCCACCTCCTAAAGACAATTTTTGCATGAGTACACTTTTCATTGTCGTTATTATCATGAAATATTTAGATTTGATCAAAACTATTTAGTGGGATCCATGACACATAAGTATTTGTGTAGGGGTACACTCAAAATAGTTTGATGATGTTATGTGATACCCAACTCTTACAAAGATATTTTCCCCATTTATGTTTTGATAATTTTTCATATCATTAAGACTTTCTCACCATGATATCATTTTGTGATAAAACAATGATTTTTGATATCTAACAGACACTAATGTTTATGTATGTTCATGGATGATCATTTTTTGATTATGTGGATAACAACTAATTGCATGATTAGATGAGAGTTCACATATGTAGTATGTAATTTTGTTATTAGCTATGGTGCGTAAGTTTATGTGGATAATGATTACGATCACATGTGGATAACCATGAGTGTCTATTTTATGCATGCACTAATTTCTAATAAAATTTCAATTGTGAACGAAAGGTATGGTAATACTAAATGGATTGGATTATGTGATTTGAATTTGTATTATTTAGTTGCTTTGACAATTTGATCTTACCATATTGAACTAATGTTGGTGTCTAGTGTGTAAGTATCCCCTGACCAATGGGATGGGGAGTTAGGATGACGACCTTTTGTTAAATTTAGTATTGTTGACCCAACCATATAAAGAGGTTGTTGTCTTCAATTACATTTTAATAACATGGTGTAGTGTGTATGGAGTAACATATGAATGTGGTGTCAAGTAATTATAGTATGTAAGGTGTGCAAATGTAATGTGTAATTGATGTGTAAATGTGCAACTATAATGTGTTAAATATGTTCAATGTGAATGTGGAATTCATGTCTATGGGGGGTCATAGTTACTTTGTGTTTATATGCCTTTACCACACCCTTAATATGCAATTATAACATCATAATACATAGGACTAGGGGAGGGGCTATTTAGAAGAATTAAAGTTGATAAATTTTGAGTTTTAGCCTTTTTTATTTGACCTTTTCTAATGGTGAAAAGTTTGATCGTGTGGATAAGGAGGTGTGAGAGTTGTGAATTAGTGAAGGACACTTGGAAGCATCTTAGGAGGCCATGAGGATGATGTGAGGAAGAGACGAGTGCCCACACATGTGGGAGTAAAGTGAGTGGAAAGATAAAACATACTTAGTTTCAAAAAAAGGAGGGAGATTCATTCTTGCAAGTGAGGCATGAGTGTAAAATTGATGTTCTTGAGTGTGAAATTGTTTTTCTTGATTGTGAGAATTTTGAAAAGGACAGAGGGTGACGGTTGAGGAGGAAGAATTGGAAGAGGGTTGGTTCATAAATATTCATTCTCCTTCAACAAGTGAAGAAGACCCATTCAGGTAGATTGTCTAATCCCTCATCACATGGTTGCATTTTGGTTGTATTCATGGCTATGCGAAAGTTAAAATATTGTTATGAAGCTTCATTTTGTTGTATGGTATATGTGTTGCATTTTGTGTTGTGAGTCATTATGCATTTTGGGATGGGTGTTAAGAGCACATGGTTTTCTCAATGAGAAAATTCATCCTGGTATGTGTGGGGTAGAGGGAGTTGAGGTAATATGGGGGAGAATTTTATTGGGTATGAGTGCCCAAACAGTTAATGGAGACATTTTTGTAATGTTGGATATGAGTACCCATGTGGTTGGTTGGGAGCTATGGATATGTATGTTGGGTGTAATGATGTGTTTATGGAAGGAGTGGACTGGTATGACTATATTTGATGTTATGAAGATATGAAAATGAAGATTTTACTAGTTTATAACCATATTCTATCACCCCTTATAATTGTGTTTCTCTCTCCCCTATTTGGCTCTACAAAGAGACTTGTGTGTAGACTTCCTAGGTGGGAAACAATCTTCAATATGAGAAAATATGTTTGTATTGTTTTTTTTTTTTTGGTGTCGTATCCTACTTGGTCATCATAATAGACCCCCAAGCTCAGGGTTGGATTGATTTTCAAACTCGCCATTGGTTATGAGAAGATTTTTTTTCTGTTTGTGCAGGTCTATTGGTTCTAGTAGTATAGTGACCCTACATGTTAAAAATACGACATGTGAGAAGAAGAGAAACTACTCTGTATACGTTTTCTTGTAATTCTTGGTCTTAGAGTTGATGTATGTGCACCTGCAAAAAAAGGGGCATTCTATATGTGGTTGAAAGATGGTAAAATATAGGGATAACTAAAGGACAATACGAATAATATTGTGAACATATATCTACTCCATGTGGCCACTATGCTTTTGAATGTTGAAAAGGAATCCTTAGAGATTGTTTTAAGGATTTTCAATCTCATTGGAATGTTGCAGTTTCAAGAACAACCATATATTTGTGTTGTGATGCTAATTTGTTACTATGTATCCATTGAAAGTCGTAAGTTAGCCATAATAACAATTGCATAAGCAATTCTGAATGCAAAATTCAATTATTGATATCTATGTATTTATTTCTATTTATGCACATCAAATGTAGAAATAATTATCGATATCTATGCATTTATTTATAATTATGTACATGAAATTTATAAATAAAATAAACATAAGTGTTGATGGTAGCATTCTTGTAGGTTCATCTATTAGCTATTTATTTCTCTCTAATGTGTATAGAAGTGTACAAAACTATCTTTCTTGTTCCTCTTTCATGTCACATGAAATGGAAATGTATGTGCATACATGTTTAGTTTAATGGGAATATTCCATATGGACAAATATATGCAAATTGTCTAGGTAGAAGTTATAATAAGGGGTCTTGTGAAATGCACTTTGGTTTTGTGTTAAGCATCTCATCTTCGGTTAAATAAAATGACTCTATTCTAAAGGAAATTAAATTGTTGCTTTCTAGAATAAAATATGTATACATAGGAATTTAGGGAATATATGAAAAATATGCATAATAATAAGGTTTTGTCCTCCTTTTCCTGGACATCATAAGACTCTAATGTGCATTCATCTACAAATCAAATTTGCCCAACAACATACAACACCTTGTAAGTTGGAGATACGAACACTTCCATGATCTAAAGAATGAGGCATATATTTTTTTTAATACATTCTTCACTAGCCACTTGTGAAGGACCACCTTATGGAGGTTATTACCCAACTTCTTGCACAACTATGTAGGGTTCCCTTGAAATCTCATCGGGCCAAAAACTTTCCAATGGGTCTGTGGCAAGTTTTCCCCATTTATGTTGAAGATAAAAGGAGTAATAAAGAAAAATAAAATAGTTATAACATACACATCAGGCAAGACTCTGGCAACTTCTAACTCATCAAGAAATAAATTTTAGAGAGCCATTTAAAAAAATAATAATATATAAATAAATAAAATAGTGGGAATATGCTACTATAAATCTATAAAAACTTTTATGGGTTCACCATCATTTTCTTTGTGCTAGCACTACATTGTTGTTGCATCTCAATTGCATACTAAAAATGCATCTCCCGTCAAAAGGATTTAAAAAGTTATTCTTTCTAGATTTGGATTTCAAAGAAAAAAAGAGTTTGCCACCCACTCCCAAGCGCCACATGAGAAAATTTAAAAAATTGCATGTTGACTCTAATGGACACCAATAAATTCTTTAATATATTTTGTTGGTAACAAAATTCACTTTTTATGCCGAAGGCTTCTCTTATATGATATGGAGAAGTTGATTTTCCAATCAGAGGGTTCAAAACACAACAGGCACATGCAAGACGATCACAACAATATGCACCGTTAGATTTCACTTTTTTTCTATCTATTGCTTCCTAACTTCAAATGCACCCGGACATTTCTCTTTTTTATGTCTATTGCTTGCTGACTTCAAATGCACTCAGACAATACTAATGTTTTATGGGGACACACATCAAAGTAGATATGTTTTATCTTCTTACCAAGCATGCTACTACTACAACTCTCATTCAAATTTTCCCACGCGGTTTTGTACGTAAATCTGCAGAGTGCACACACAACTCTTTTTCTTAACCCGTACAATCAATGGCCCACATGCATGGACAAACATTGCATGACAATTGAAATGCATCCAACTACTTTTTCACTACTCTGAGTTGAATTCCTTGTGCAGATAGTTGTTGGGGCAGGTTGGAAGTAAATAATTCTCCATAGAAGCCTCATTTGTCAAGTTGTCTGTCATCTCAGATTCCATAGGGACCAACTGCATCTTACTCCATTCAAGGTTGCACACAGATATGGCATCGCCTGCTTGAGCAACAAGCATATGCAAAAGAAACTGAATACCATACAAAGAGTTTAATGTCTTATATTAAATGTTAATACCTCTTTTAATGGAAGATTTTCTGGAAGTCCCTCCTTGTGAAGCATTAGCAGGACTAGGATGTCACAACCCTCCTTTATCACTTTTGGATTTAAATTACAATTTTATTTTATCTTTGGATAAGCTATTTAAATGATTGAATAAATGTTATAAAAAGAATGAAAAATAATAACACACACACACATGGAAAATATACATTATTTTTATTTATTCATTTTCCACATCCAATTATGGCACATGTTGTAGGAAGAATAAGAAGCTTCTAGAGGATTCTCCACCACCTTGCATGTAACTCCCCCACTAAGTCTAATCAATTTGCATGAAGTCCAAAATTGGGAAAGAATCTCCTTTTTAATAAAATTTTCTAGATAGTGGAATAGAGGGAATTTTCTTATAAAACTATATACAAGTTTCAAAGAGGGGAGTTGATCATGTTGTGAAGAAAATTTCCCAAGTCTTGGAAGTAGATCTTTTTGGTAGTCTTATTTTTGTTGCAGAAATTTTAAGTTGTGATTGGAAGGATTTCCCTCAAGTTGCAAGGAAGGATCATAAGGGTAGCTAGTGGATTCAACATCAAGCTCGATTAACCAGGTTCTCTCCTTGTTGTTTATCTTTACATTTACTTGTGAGGAATTCGTAATATCAGAAATAGTTATAGATCTTCCTTTATATAAAGAAATTCTTTTATTAGATTTTAAATCTTTTACTTGGAGATAAATAATAATGATAATGCTTTCATATAGTGCATGCAAAGGATAATTATCTATTTATTTTATTTTCCTTAAGAAGATATGCACATGATCTTGTCTTTTTTTTGTTTTTTTTAAATTTTAGCAAAAGGAAAAAAATCACATTCTTTTATTTGTTTAAAATCTCTCTTTCTGAGATTTAAAATTTCTTCCCTATGTGATTTGAATCTTTTTCAATCCTCTGGTTCTTCGAATGAAAATCTGAATCGCGTTCTTTAATCTTCTGAGATTATTAGTTAAACAATTCTTTTCTGTGATTATTAGTTAAACAAATCTCTCTGTGAATAATGATTAAAAATCTCTGTGAAATGAGTTGAATAAAATCTCTGTGAAATGAGTTGAATAAAATCTCTGTGAAATGAGCTGAATAATTCTCTGTGTTATTCTCATTTGATTCCATATATATTTTCTATTGTCTGGTTATATATTTTCTCTGTGAAAATTTGTTGAAAAAAAAAGGGTATAGATTTCGCTGTGAATAATTCTCTGGGATATCCTCATTTGGTTCCATTAATGTTTTGAGTCTGGTTATATATTTTCTCTGTGAAAAATTGTTGAAAAAAAAAAGGATAGATTTCACTGTGAATAATTCTCTGGGATATCCTCATTTGGTTCCATTAATGTTTTTGAGTCTGGTTATATATTTTCTCTGTGAAAATTAGTTGAAATGGAGGGATAGATTTCACTGTGAATAATTCTTTGTGATATTCTCATTTGGTTCCATTAATAACTTTTGTGTCTGGTTATCCACTTCTCTCTGGAAATAATAGTTGAAAACTAAGGAATAACTCCCTCTGTGAATAACTCTCTGTGTTATTCACTCCTGTAAATTAATCCTTATTGTTACATTATTATTTTATCCTTATTGTTAATTTATACTCTCTGTGCTTAAATAAATTTAAACTGGGAACTATATATATATATATATATATATATATATATATATATATATATATATATATATATATATATATATATATATATATATATATATATATATATATATATATATATATATATATATATATATATATATATATATATATATATATATATCTCTGTGTGTGTGTGTGTGTGTGTGTGTGTGTGTAGTAATTATAAATTTTTATGCAATGTAGATTTTCTTATTGTTTGGGTGCACAGTACCCAGCACTCTACACGAAGCAACGGGCTCGCAGGCGGAGTTAATACTCTGCAGAGGGAGTGGTACCATTACGGTACCCTCCACTAGCTTGCGGTCACTGCTGCGACAGTGGCCGCAGGGTAGTGGAGGGGACCCGTGGGGTCCCCCTCCCACTAACCCTTTTTAATGCCAATCAACAAAATGCGAAGGGCAATGTTAATTTTTTTTTAAAGAAATTCTCCTTTTCAAATATGATTAAAATGTTAGTTTATTTAAATTCTTTTTTTATATATAAATATAAATTTTAGTTTAATAGAAATTTTTAACTTGGGTATTTCCGAATATATATATTATTATTATTTTTTATTCCTTTTCCAATTGTAAATTAAATTGTATAATTGCCTTAGGAAAATTTATAATAATAATTAAATTACCTTTTTGCAATTTTCAAATTGTAAGTTAAAAAAATTGTATTAAATTTTATAATTGGAAAACTACTTAAAATTTGTTGGGTTATGTAGTTGGTATTTGGACTCATTGAAAAGGAATTATTGCACATTATCATGATTTGAATCTAATGACTAAATTAATCGCTATTTTGGAATCTATGACCATAGGAATCATGCATTTCTTAATCATGCACGCAAGTCGCACTATTCTTATAACATGCAAATTACTTATAGATTAATTACATTTATTGACTTTTTCATGCAAGTTGCACTATCCTTATAACATGCAAATTTACTTATATATTTATTTACATCTATTGACCTTTTCATGCAAGTTGCACTATTCTTCATGCAAATGACTTATAGATTAATTACATTTATTGACGTTCTCATGCGAGTTGCACTATTTTTATAACATGCAAATTACTTATAGGTTAATTGCATTTATTGACTTTTTCATGCAAGTTGCACTATTCTTATAACATACAAATTACTTATAGACTAATTTCATTTATTGGCATTTCCATCTCCATGCAAGTTTCACGTTTAAATATTATTATGCAAGTTTCCTAATCGTTATTATTATGCAAAGTTATATTTCAAGTTTTGAATAATAAATAATGTTAGTTATGGTTTCTATTCTATGTAATTCATCAAGTAGTTATTTCAAGTAATTGAGCTTTGCAAATGTCTAAATTCATAATTATTTTTCAAGCATGATGTTTATCATAAGTTAGAAAATTAAATAAAGGAAGTTGGAAAACCAAAACCAAGTAGCGTTCGGTATATACAGTGCCTCTGGGTAATGCTGTCGTGTTGAACTCCTGCACTTAACGCCTAATAAAGCTACATCAATGGCGTTTGTGGTATCATCCCTATAAATCGTCAGGGAGTAATAAGGGACACTTGGAAGTTAAAATCCAAAGGGCAGGTAATCCCCCTTGGATCGATAATTTAATAAGATAACTCTATAACAATCTTTCATCCGCTGAGTTAAACTATAGCAAACCCCCATAGGGATGGTGAGTGAAATGCTTTGTGAAATTGATTTAATCTTGAAAATTATTTTCGATTGACAATCGGTCAAGGGTGACGCTCATGATAAGAATTAGGATCTAGTTGTTTTAGGCCACAAGCAATAGGCCATCTTGAGTCTTTGCTTAAGCGCTACCATCATGGGTAGCAACCGCAGAGAAACTGTCTGGGACATTGACCCTAGAAAGGGTTGCATACCCACCATTCAGTTTACATCAAACCATAGAGTAGAAAACAAAACTACATACTTTATGCCTTGATCCCGTGCCGAAGCGGGTATGTAGGCAGTCTTGGGATGGAGTTGTCGCTCGTACTTAGGCATTCATGGGTGGGGTCTAGGCTTGGTATAGAGGGATTGAATAGAATCCTAATTTGAAAGATAATTAAAATGGAAAAAAAAAGGTAATTCAATGCATACTCGGAAGGAATCCCGTATGGATTCGCTCGACTTCCCGAGGCTTTAAGCCAAATTTTGAGGCAGAATTCAAGCTTGTATTATGTTATTAATCACTCCTAAGGACGGCGACCTCGGTGCACTTCTGTTAGAAGAGTGTAGTACTTAGTGAGTGGCTCAGGACCCGAATGGTCACGATGAGCCTAAGTCTCTGGCCAGAGCACCTCCTATCCCGATTGGATGGATGCCTACCCTGTATGGGTAGATGCCTATCCCATATTGGATAGAAGAAATCTTATGTCCCGTATGGACTGATGCCTACCCTGTATGGGTAGATGCCTATCCCGTATTGGATAGATGAAATCTTATGTCCCGTATGGACCGATGCCTAACCCGTATGGTTAGATGCTCATCCCGGATGGATGAATGCCTAATCCAAATGGATGGATGCCCAGAGTATGCAATTGAATCAAACACAATGATTAAATTAAACAAAAAAAAAAAAAAATGGTCAATTTTGTTGAGTTAATTATGGTGGGTTATTACATGTGGTATCAAAGCAAAGGTTCAACTCTAGGCCTTGTGTTCACTTCAATTTACACAACTAAGGGAATGTTTTGCAATGATAGAAATTAAATTTTAAAAAAATCTTAAATCAAGAACTAACTAAGTGTTTGCCGAGGGCAAGGGTACAATTTCCTGAGTTTGAAACAAGGGTAAACCTCTATGTGGCACCCCTAGGATTATATGATGTAACTATTGGATTGAGTTGGTTAACAGGCCATCAAGCTAATGTAGATTGCTATAACAAAGTTGTTGAATGTTTGGATGATGGGGGGAAGAAGGTCAAAATCCAAGGAAAACTTAAACCCATTAATATAGAAACCATCTCAGCCATGCAATTAAAGAAGGAAAGAAGAAGAGGAGGCCAAATCTATATGATTGAAATTGATGAAGGAAAAGAGGAAAATACACCAACCTTTGAAAATACCCCTTTCTTAAAAGAATTCAAGGATGTTTTTCCAGAAGAATTACCCAGCTTACCCCCTAAAAGGAAGTTTGAATTTTCTATTGAAGTACTACAAGGAGCTGAACTAGTATCAAGGGCACCTTACCAAATGAACACAACTGAATTGCAAGAGCTCAAAATGCAATTAGAGGAAGTCTTAGCTAAGGGATTAATAAGGCCAAGTGTATCACAATGGGGAGTGCCAGTCTTATTTGTTAAGAAGAAGGATGGAACCTTAAGACTATGCATCGACTATAGGATGTTGAACAAAGTCACCATAAAGAATAGGTATCCCTTACCTCGCATAGAGGATCTTTTTGACCAAATGAAAGGAGCAGTAGTTTTCTCAAAGATAGACCTCTGGTCAGGGTACCATCAACTCAGAATTAAGGAGGAAGACATTCTGAAGATAGCTTTCAGGACTAGATATGGGCATTATGAATTCACAATAGTTCCTTTTGGTGTAACCAACGCCCCAGCTGCATTTATGAACCTAATGAATAGTGTACTCCATGACTAGTTGGATAAATTTGGTTTGGTATTTCTGGATGACATATTGATTTACTCTAGGAATGAGGAGGAACATTTAGTACACATACAAATTATTTTGCAAAGGTTGAGAGAACATAAGTTATATGGGAAATTGTCGAAATGTGCCTTCTTCGAGGAGAAGATTCACTACCTTGGGCATATAATATCAAAGGAAGGAATAGCAGTTGATCTAGATAAAATAAAGGCAATAGTAGAATGACCAATCCCTAAAAATGTTTCAGAGGTAAGAAGCTTTATGGGGCTAGCAAGTTACTATAGGAGGTTTGTGGAAGGATTCTCTAAGATAGCAAACCCCATCACCTCATTACAAAGGAAGGGTAAAAGGTTTGTGTGGACAGAACAAAGTGATAAGGCATTCCAAATTTTGAAAGGGAAACTAACGTCAGCACCCATTCTAAAGGTACCAGATCCGAATGGACACTTCACAGTCGTAACTGATGCTTCTATTGAAGGTTTAGGAGGAGTACTTGTCCAAGATGCTAAAGATTCATGAAGTCAATTATGCACCCCATGACTTAGAGTTGGCAGCGATTGTGCATGCCCTACAAAAAATGGAGACACTTCTTACTAGGGAAGCCCTTTGAGTTAAAATCAGATAACCAAGGACTAAAGTACATCTTTACCCAACCCCACTTAAATGCTAGACAAAGAAGGTGGTTAGAGTTTCTAAGTGAATATGATTTTGAAATTGAATATATTAAGGGGAAGGAAAATAGGGTGGCAGATGCTTTGGGTAGGAGGAGACACTTGATGACTATAGCAACATTCAAAACTTCTTTCAAAAGGCAAGTGATGGATGAGCAGGGACACGACCCATGGTATGAGCAAGTCAAATTGACTTTAGAACACGATCCAACTAATTCCAAGATTGAAGGATATACATTAGACAAAGATGGGTTGCTCAGATACAATAATAGAATCTATATTCCTAATTCAGGAGACTTAAGGGAAGTAGTCTTGTCGGAGGCTCACAATGCCCCTTATTCGGGGCACCCGGGAGTTAACAAACTTTATGCAGACCTGAAGAAGTTATACTTTTGGCAAGGGATGAAGAATGACATAGTCAAATATGTGGCTAAATGTTTGGAGTGTCAAAGAGTAAAGGCAGAACATAGACATCCAGCTGGATTGTTACAGTTACATGATGTACCTCAACACAAGTGGCAAGTTATTAGCATGGATTTTGTGCAAGGGTTTCCCATGTCACCTTTTAGGCATGACACAATAATGGTGGTAAGTGACAAACTCACTAAGGTGGCACCTTTATACCAGGGAATCTGACAGATGATTCACCTACCTTGGCTAGGTGCTTTGTTAAGGAAATATTTAGGTTGCATGGAATACCAAAGAAAATCATATCAGATAGAGATGGTAGATTCACTTCAAGGTTTTGGACCACTCTTCAAGCAACTCTGGGAACAACTAAATTTTAGCACTGCATACCATCCTGAAACCGACGGTCAAACGGAAAGAACAAATCAGATTATGGAAGACCTACTTCGCATGCATTGCATGGACCAACAAAAGAAATGGGAAGAGTACCTACCTCTGGTAGAGTTTGCTTACAATAATACATATGTAAGGTAGACCATGTCGAACACCCTTGAGTTGGGATAGTCTTGAAGATAGAATAATTATTGGACCAGATATGTTGAAGGAGATGGAAAGGGAAACTAAGGAAATGCAACAATTGTTCCTTTTTTTTGTTTTAATCATGAACTATAGACTCTTTTGGATGTGTTCAATAAGTGCATCGGGACGATGCACAAATTAAGGGGGGGAGGATGTCACAACCCTCCTTTATCACTTTTGGATTTAAATTACAATTTTATTTTATCTTTGGATAAGCTATTTAAATGATTGAATAAATGTTATAAAAAGAATGAAAAATAATAACACACACACACACATGGAAAATATACATTATTTTTATTTATTCATTTTCCACATCCAATTATGGCACATGTTGTAGGAAGAATAAGAAGCTTCTAGAGGATTCTCCACCACCTTGCATGTAACTCCCCCACTAAGTCTAATCAATTTGCATGAAGTCCAAAATTGGGAAAGAATCTCCTTTTTAATTAAATTTTCTAGATAGTGGAATAGAGGGAATTTTCTTATAAAACTATATACAAGTTTCAAAGAGGGGAGTTGATCATGTTGTGAAGAAAATTTCCCAAGTCTTGGAAGTAGATCTTTTTGGTAGTCTTATTTTTGTTGCAGGAATTTTAAATTGTGATTGGAAGGATTTCCCTCAAGTTGCAAGGAAGGATCATAAGGGTAGCTAGTGGATTCAACATCAAGCTCAATTAACCAGGTTCTCTCCTTGTTGTTTATCTTTACATTTACTTGTGAGGAATTCATAATATCAGAAATAGTTATAGATCTTCCTTTATATAAAGAAATTCTTTTATTAGATTTTAAATCTTTTACTTGGAGATAAATAATAATGATAATGCTTTCATATAGTGCATGCAACAGATAATTATCTATTTATTTTATTTTCCTTAAGAAGATATGCACATGATCTTGTCTTTTTTTTGTTTTTTATTTTTATTTTAGCAAAAGGAAAAAACTCACATTCTTTTTGTAAAGCGGAAAAATCGAACCCTAGTTGTTCTCCCCTCCCCAACTCCAAGGAGAGAGAAGGGAGAGTCACTAGGGTTGATGGTTTTCACTTAGGGGAGACTTTACATTCAAAAGAGGGGTTGAAACCCATAAGATCCAATCCCACACAATGCAGGATTGGATTCTAAATGAGTTTCAAGGGTTAAGACATCAAGGATACCCTCTTTTGTAAAGAATATAGATAGAATGATTGTGTAGTCACATAAATCTGTCCACTTAATTAAATGAATACTTAGTATTTATTTGATTATTTAACCATCAATTAATGAATTAATTAAATTAATATTTAATTAATTCATCTTAACCCTCTTCTCCTATTAATTAAATAAATTATTCAATTTATTTGATTTAATTCACTTAACCAAATTCTGAGCATTAATTAAATAAATAAATCATATTTGTTTAATTAAATCTTCTCTCGCATTTAAATAAATTAATATTTATTTAAATCCCCCAAAATCCCACCTCTCACATTTAAATAAATTAACATTTATTTAAATCACCTTTATCCTCTACCCACTTGTATTTTCCTACAAATGCAAGTTGCACAATTATTTTAAATAAATAATTTATTTAAATCACCTTTATCCTCCACCCACTTGTATTTTCCTACAAAAGCAAGTTGCACAATTATTTTAAATAAATAATTTATTTAAATCACCTTTATCCTCCACCCACTTGTATTTTCCTACAAAAGCAAGTTGCATAACTATTTTAAATAAATTATTTATTTAAAATCCTATTTATCCTCACTCACTTGAAACCTTTAATGGTTTCCCTTAAAGTATTCAAACTTGATGGCTTTAAAGTCTTCAAACTTGATGACTTCCCTTAAAGTCTTCTTAAGACTTTAATTGCTTCCCTTAAAGTCTTCAAGCCTTTAATGGTTTCCCTCAAAGTCTTCAAGCATTTTAATGCTTTATCTTCCTTTTTCTCATTTAAATAAATTAATATTTATTTGAATATTTATCCAAATGCAAATTACACCATTTAATTGAAATAAATGATTTTATTTTAATTGAAAATACCAAAATTTCTCCCACTTGCATTTTCCTACAAAATCCACTTGCATGCCTAAACCCCTTCTAGATTCTTCTAAACCTTTCCTAATTAACCTAATCCATCCCCTAAATATTGTCACATTCATAAGCAAATTGGAGTCACTTCTCAAAGACTCCAAAGTCTTTGAAAAACAATTAATGCTTTGTGTGTTCAACAAATTAACCTCTAAAGTCTTCCAAACCACTTATGGCTCTTACATGACCATTAATGGTTAATTCCACTTGCACCCATGGTTAAGGACTTTGACCCCTAACTTAACCCTCATGTAACCCATGTGTCTCTTCAAAGCATTTATTTCTTTGACTAGGGTAACCATCATGTCCCCTCAAGCATTTAATGCTCCTTATCACTCCTCTCAAGCCTCCTCATGGTGACACTTGTCAACATGGGATTGGGTTGAAAGTCTCACATGGATTGAATATCTTTCAATCCTAACCCTTGTTAAGATTACTCAATCTTAACCCTTCATTTCCCCATTTCTTCTATAAATAGAACCCTTCTCCTCAAGCAAAAAAAAGGAAGCATTAGAGTATTGTTGTTATACTGGCATTAGCATAGAGCTTTCTCATAGCATCACTATCTACACTTGCATAGGATTTGCTTATCATATTCAACCATCTTGAATCTCCATATGACATCCATGGCTAGTGCTAAAAGCTGAGAGCTACACTCATTTGGGACTTGGAGAGGAGAGGAACAAGGGAGGAGCAACTATGAGCATCTTGATTAGCTATTTTATTCTATGTTTATATGCTTTCTATTTCATGCTTAATAGCTCTCTTGATATGCCTGTTTAGGATAATCTTTTGTTGCTAACACTAACATTTGTTTCTTGTGCTCTTGTGTGTGTTGCCATCAAATAGATTTTCTAATCCTTTTTGCAGAGCATCATTTGGTGAACCTGACGTGAATCCAAACACCAAAAAGATCAACTTTTTTTTTTAACCAATAACATGTTTGAATGTTGAAAATGTCACACAGGTTGCGTTTTTGACACTATTTTGGTGCGTTTGACATTATTTTGGCGCTATTCACCCTATTTCAGTGCTTTTGCCTTCTCTTGTCTTTCCCTTTCTTTTAGTGCATTTCTGTTAAATAGCGCCTCTATTCAAACGCAGACTAGCGCTATTGTAACAGAACATTGTACAAATCACCTTGTAACCAAAAAAAAAAATTAGGCTTGTAGAAGCCCACCAAATAGGCGGATTTTACTAACTATTTTTCTCTTTTGTGCAGATTTAAATTAGATTAAAAAGTAGATTTATATTTCTTACTAACTTGTTTTTGAAGTTGGTTTCAAAAAAATGAATTCACTTTTTATTTTGGTTTAAAATTAACTTCACATTTCAAATTTGGGCTTTTAAAAAAAAGAATCACACATTTGTTTGGGACTCTTAAAAAGAATTTCATTGTTCCAAGGTAAAAAGAACCACAAACTTATACAAAACAACTTTATTTCTTGCAAGTTAGGAAACAAACTTAGTTTTGGTGCTTAAAATCAACAAAACAAAATTTATTTTCTTGCATCAACTTAAAAGAAATTTACAATCAACACTTTGTTTTGGGGGCAATCTAAAAAGAACAAGCCATTTTTCCTTCAAGCTCAAAAATAATTTTACTTCAAGCAAGACGTGTTTTCAATTCAGTTGACTAGGATTTCAAAGTTCCTAGTTTACAAAATATTTTGCCTTTGAAGTTTAAAAAAACACCATGACTGTTGGAGCAACATCTCCAAATAGTTAGATCACATTGCAATGACAGATTAAAAAGAACAAGTGTTTTTCGTGCTTGACACACTTGTGCAAAGAGTTGGTCGAGTGGTCCTACTTCTAACACACACTATCCTCTCCCTTGGCTTTCGTGGTCCTAGGTGCAAGAGAAAAGTGTTAGTAACACTCAAAATTTTATCTTTTTAAGAGAGGCCTGCCAAGGGATCGATACTCTTGGGAACGACCTCGAGCGGTAAATCCTTCGAGCCGCTATAGAAATCAGGTGAGAGCGAAAGTTGTAGCCTTGGGTATAGTTGTTCCTATAGTGTAACTGGCTGAAAGGACAAATGGGCCCCACCACCAGTTACAAGGCTCTTAAGTGAGTCACTGCAGAATGAACTTATGTCCAAAAACATCGAACATGACTAAAGACCTTTTAGTAGTAGCCCACCCGTTCTATTGATTGAGGATATTTGCAATATAATTTAGTGCAAGAGCATAGATGGTTTTTCTCCCAAGATACTCACCATACATATTTCCTTGAGTAGAAACATAGATTTTTGAAAAGTCACTTGTGGCTTGATAAAAGTGGTGACTCCCCCATCATAGGGATCATCTATTTGTTATGCTCGTGCAGGACTTAGTATATCACATCCTTACCTGCCACGGCAGGATTCATAAGGTATGTAGTACCAAAGTTGAAGAAATATCAAGATGTGGGCTAAATTTATCACAACTGGCCATTTGACCTTAGGGATAAAAAGTGTTTGAAATGTGTTTGTTTTAAAGACCAAGTGCAAATTGAGCCGACTTCAGGCTTTGGAAATACACCTTAAAATACATCTAAAGAAAGGGTCATATACAAGTCCAAAGATTGGGTTGATCTAGACCCATACTCATTTGTGCCTTTGAGGCAACATTTTGGTGTTTGTGTGCTTGCTTTGTTTTCTTGTCAAAGAAACATCAAATCAGAAAATCAATCCCAAAAACAAAGTATTCATCCAACCAAACATCTTTCAAAAACAACCAAAAACATCAAAAACAAAGTGCAAACAACAAAAGAGTCAAAAATTTTATGACCATTCTTCACATCTTGCGAAAGAAGAAGCGTCATCAAAATATCAACTTGAAAAGAAGACAATTAAGCTCAAAGGCTTTGATCAAACGAAGGAAATTCTTCTATATCAATAGACAAATCTTTGTCTCCCATAGAGTTTTCTTGCATCACATGTGTCTCTATCTTCAAGGCAAAACAAACGAATTTGATTCCGAATCATTGAACCACAGAGCTTTTATGCAATATAGAGCTCTGAGTTATCACAAAAACCAAGGAGGAAAGATTAATCCCAACTTCTTCCCAAACATCTGTATCACATACAACACAGCTCGAGAAATACCACCAACACCCGAAAGGGAAGAGATAAAGTTTGTCCCATTTATAACACAAAGTTTTTATTGAAGTTGAAAACATTTTCATCCATCATCTCACTCATACATCATCACTTCATCATCAATCCGTCCCAACTCTCAAAACATTAAGAGGTTCTTGTCCCAAGTTCTCTTTTAGATATTGCTTGAAATCAAACACATCACATCACTTTTTAGATTGTTTCTACATCTAGGATAAGCTCATCCTAAGAGACACATCTACACAGGTTAAAACTAGTTCATGAGTGAATCCTCTCATTACTAGGTAGTTAAATCTGTAACACATCTTAGATTTCTCTACACCTTATCACATCAAAACTTATCAAACAAACAAGCAATTCAAAGAAGGAATTTTGGTTACATCCACCTTAAAAGTGCTAGAGATCCACGTGCAACACAATTCACCAACCATCAACCTTTCATTTCATCAAAAACTCATCATTATTTTCACACAACTTCAACAACAGCTTGCAAGCAAAATGGCTCAAACCCGATCACAATCAAGGAAATGAGAAATAGAAAGGGAAGAAGAAGAAGAGGAAAATCTCAATGAATTTCAAGAAGCACTTGGAGGAAATGCAGATGACGAAAACCCAAGTACTCCCACTCCTGCAACAATAGAAAGGGCTCAGCATAACCCTCTCTTTAACAGACTTTTTGACGAAATACTTAGGAGCAATGTGGATGCTCACTTCTTAAGACTCGCTCAAGAAGGAGCAAAACTCCCCTCTGACTTTGATCTTGCCCAATTAAGACAAGAATCAGAAAGACAAAGTCGCCATGAAGAGGAAAGAGGTAGAGATCCCATCAGATATAACATTCCTTGAGGTAACCCACCACCTCCTCCTCCAAATGAAATGGAGGTTGCGGCAACAAGTCAAGAATCTCACCCAACAGCTTCATAGTGGTGTCAAGACTAACCAATTCTCACTCAATGACATTTGTCCCTATCCTTTTGATAGGAATCTTTACATGCCACCATTTCCTCAAGGATTTGAAACACCCAAATTCGAAAAATATAGAGGAAAGGGAGATCCTCGTGATCATGTCAGAGAATTTCATTCCGCTTGTCTTGAAGTGGCATATGAAGACACCTACCTAATGCGCCTTTTTCCCCAAAGCTTGGGAGGAACAACCACATCATGGTTTTCCCGACTACCAGGTGGCATTAGAACATTTGAGGAACTCATCCAGAAGTTCCTAGCTCATTACTCTCATAACATTGAACGCGATGTCACCATGGTTGATCTATGCAACACCAAACAAAAACCAGGTGAGCAATTCTCAGTATTCCTGCAACGATGGCGTCAAATGTCTAGCAGACATTCTCTTCAGTTACCTGAATGAGAACTAGTGGAAATATTCATTTCCAACTTAAACGAAGAAATGAAATTTCACCTGGATGTCAAAGACACAAACTCTTTTAATGATATGATCACCAAGGGTTTGAAGTGTGAAAGGGCACTTATCAAGAAGGGACTCATCAAAATCTTTAATGAACCAAAAGATGGTCCTTGCCCACGCTTCAACAACGATAAACCAAACTTCTGGAATAAAAACAAGAATATCGTCAATGATGGGGTTGTGGATGCCAGGACTATCCAAAACGCACAACCTGTGGTTTGGTTTGCAGGACAAAATCCTCCACCTCAAAACAACACAAATGTTCCTTCTAATCAAGGTCGCATCACATCTCATGATGAACCTAGACCTCGTCAGCAAAAACAGAAACGCATATACACTCCCTTAGGGGAACCCATTGAAACAATGTTGCGACAACTCATTTCTCAAAATTTGGTCACTCTACCTAAGCTATCAAACTATGAGCCTCAAGTCAAATTGGCATGGTGGAGAGATACTGAACACTGTGAATTCCATCAAGGAAGAGGACACAAGACAAGTAATTGTCATCGATTGAAAGATCTCATTCAGGATCTTATTGATCGAGGATAAATTGAAATTGAAGGACATAACCCAAAAACAACCAATAATGATCATCTGATGTTCAAAAATCCACTTCCATCACAAGATCAAAGGGATACTTCCACTTCCAGACGAGGCACTGATACCACTGATTATACGTAGGTTGCGTATAATTACACTGTAAATCATCTGTATGATGCCAATGAACAAGTTGCAACCATAACCTTCAAAAATCCCAACTCAAATTGCAATGTTGTTACACGTCGTGACAAAGTTACCATCAAGGCAGCTCCACAAGGCACCACCTCCATCCCAAAGCAGTACAATCTTGTGGAACAATTAGACAAAACCCCTGCACTTATATCCATTTTAGAGCTTTTGCGTCTATCGCCATCTCATAAAACTATCTTGGATCAAGCACTCCAAGAAGCGTCAGTCCCCGCAAATCTAAATACGGACCAATTTCAAGCCATGGTTGGAAGTCTAAAGTCATCACCTTGTCTCACTTTTTCTGAAAGTGACAACTCTTCCTTCCAACAACCACATAATGCCTCACTCCACATCGAAGGATTTATTAACCAGCATAAGATCAAGCGAGTCTTGATTGATAATGGAGCAGGCCTGAATATTTGCACACTGCAGTTGGTCACAGCATTGGGATATGCGGTCGAATCAGTGGATCCTCGTCAGAAGATCACAATCAAAGCCTATGACGATGCGGAGCGTTCATCCAAAGGAGCTGTGGTACTACCAATCCAAGTGGGCCCCGTGGTAAAGCACATCATTTGTCAGGTTCTGGACCTTCCTCTGCCATACAATCTATTGTTAGGAAGACCTTGGATACATGCCATGCAAGCCGTTCCATCTACCTACCATCAATGTATCAAGTTCCCACATAACGGTGTAGAGATCACAATTCTGGGTGACACAAATCCCTTTGCATATTGCCATAATATCAACCATCAACCAGAGATTACCGTTCCTAATAATGGAGAAGCCATTTCCTCCACATCATATATAAGTCCCGCCTCTCTTGCCCGTTCAAACACCATTATACCTAAGCAAGAAAAGCTTAAGATGAAGATAGCAGAGGAAGGTCCTGGGGAATACAACTTGAGTCAACTCTTTTGTGTGGGACAAATGCCCACTTCTCCTAGAACTCATGGTAAACCACAGCAGGTACTCCAGCAACCACTAAACATACCAGCATGTGCTTTGACACCTTTCGTTCTTGGAAAGAGTCAAGAGGAAGAAACACAAGATGAGGACCTGGCGGAATGGATCTATAAAGATCCCATCACCACTGATAAACCATGAGTTACACTTCCTATAGAACAGTATGGCAAAGGTCTCCTCATTATGCAAAGAATGGGGTATGATGGTCAAAGTGCTTTGGGATATTGCAAACAAGGACGACATGAACCCCTGCTGCCGGAATTCAAGCCCAAAGGTAATACAGGCCTCGGCTTTGAAAAAGAGATCTTTCCTAAACTCAAGTTCAAAGGAAAACCCAGCAAACCATTTTGTCCACCTACTGCAAAATGGACACATTTCATAATCAAAGCACCCTCAAGCACCATCCCAACAGCCCCACTAAGGCTCAAAACCCCAACACAACTATCACCAATGCCACTCATCCCATCAAACGAACTCATCATCTCATCAGTCGCACCATTAGCAGCAGTAACTATATTAGCACCCGCAGCAGCATCTATAACACCAGCAGTCCCAGCAGAAGCAACGGAATCAATATTACCAATACTCCCTATAACAGATTCCTTGATCCCCCTCAATCGCCCTGCAGCACCGATCATTACAAAGGTACATCAACCAATCACACCTGCGGTATTTAACTCAAAGGACATCCCAGTATGGTATAGTAATCGGATGCTGGAAAGTGATTCAGAGACTGACTCACATCAGTGGGAATTTGATTCTGTATAGCTTAACACTTCAGATGAGGAAGATGCATCACTACCTCTGCCATGCAAAGATATCCCTGTTTACGGAGAAGCACAGATAAAGACCACTTGGGTTCCTGAGCTGGAAACATCTTCCACAGACCCTATGTCTCATCCTACGCCTTATTCTAACAGGGAGAGTACCATTAACGACCTTCACCATAATGTCTTAACCCTCACTGATACATCTAACAAACTTAACCTAATCGATGAAGTAATGCCCATTATCCACCCTGAACTCATCGAATGGAACCAACCAAATCCCCCATGTCTTGACTTCTTCCAAAACGATGAGGCTATCATTGACTTTTTGGAATTAAGGGATAACCTACCAAGCAGGGATCACAAAGATGGATTCGCCATTGAACTTAATAGCGCAGCATACTTCGGGGCGGATGCCAAACCTTTCAGCTGCAAAAATATAACACTAAAACATGGATCTTCTAGTGAAAACCACACTGTGGCACTGTTTGATCCGACAAAAGTAAAAAGAAAGAGCGTATCCAATGGTGAAAACCTCTCTGAGGCGCCTGAGGATGAAGGGTTTGACATTCTCCCTGCTAGTACACAACAGGAACGATCAATGATTCTCATCGAGGAAACCAAAGAATACAATGTGGGGACTCCTGAAAATCCTCATCTCATACATCTAGCATCTCTTCTCACTCCAGAAGAACAGCCTAAATTTATAGAGTTCTTCCAAAAGCGTCAGATCAACTTTGCATGGTCATATGCAGACATGCCTGGGCTTGATCCCGATTTAGTCATGCATCATCTCACTGTAGCAGAAGGAGCCAAACCTGTCAAGCAGAAGCTTCGTAAGATGCATCCTCAAATTGCAGTGCTAGTCAAAACAGAACTCAAGAAACTCCTAGATGTTGGTTTCATTAGACCAATTGATTATGCAAAGTGGATCTCCAATATTGTGCCTGTTGGCAAACCAAAAGGGGGCATCCGCATTTGTACTGACTTCAGAGATCTGAATAAGGCATGTCCTAAGGATGACTTCCCCCTTCCAAATATCGACATCATAGTGGATCTGACAGCAGGACATGCCATGCTTTCACTCATGGATGGCTTTTTAGGATACAATCAGATAAAGATCGCACCAGAGGACCAACATAAGACAACCTTCACCTGTCCATGGGGCACATATTGCTGGAATGTAATGCCTTTTGGTCTCAAGAATGCAGGAGCAACCTATCAAAGAGCAATGACCACCATCTTCCATGACATGATGCATACTATGATGGAAGATTATGTGGATGACTTACTAGCAAAATCACTCACAAGAGAAGGTCATTTGGACATATTAGAGAGAATCTTTGATAGACTGGAACAATACCATGTTCGACTCAACCCCAAGAAATATGTCTTTGGAGTGACCTCTGGGAAGCTTCTAGGATACATTGTATCAAGCAAAGGTATTGAGGTCGATCCAGCAAAAGTTAAGGCAATCATGGACATGCCACCACCCAAGAATATCAGTCAGCTAAGGACATTACAAGGATGCCTTCAATCCATTTGAAGATTCATCACACAATTGGCTGATAAGTGTCACCCATTCACACACCTACTACACAAGAACGTCTGCTTTCAGTGGGATGCCCGATGCCAACAAGCATTTCAGACGCTTAAAGACTATCTCATGAATCCACCATTGCTGATGCCACCAGATCCAAGTAGACCGTTGTTACTTTATATCTCAGCAACAAGTACAACATTAGGTGTACTACTGGCACAACATAATGCAGAAGGCAAAGAGTGTGTTGTATACTACATCTCTCGCACACTGGTTGGCTATGAACTCAATTACACACCTATTGAGCGGGCTTGCTTAGCAGTAATCTTAGCAGCCACTAAACTGAGGCACTATCTGTTAACACACAAAGTACAACTCATTGCAAAGATTGATCCACTCAAGTATTTATTCAGCAAAGCAGCATTGACAGGTCGCTTAGTCAAATGGGTGATGATTCTAAGTGAATTTGACATCGAGTATGTAGATCGTAAAGCTATCAAAGGGCAGGTTATTGCAGATCAGTTGGCCGATGCACCACTCATAGGCGATCATCCTCTTATTTCCAATTTTCCAGATGAGGAGATATTCATGATCACAACAGCACAACCATGGAAACTATATTTTGATGGTTCATACACTAGGCATGGCTCGGGGGTAGGCATTCTGTTTATCACACCTCAAGGTGATAGCATCCTGAAGTCTTACAGGCTCACATTTCCATGCACAAACAATATAGCCAAGTATGAGGCCTTGATCAAAGGACTTAGGTTAGCCATACAATGGAAATTACAAGAACTGCAAGTATATGGCGATTCCCAACTAGTCATTCGACAAGCAATTGATGAATATCAGACCAAAGATGATAAACTCATGCCATATAAGCAAATGGTGGACACTCTAAAGACATCATTTACTACTATCACTTTTGAGAAGATACCAAGAGATCAGAATCGAGCTGCTGACGCTATGGCTACCGTCGCATCTCTCCTAGATCTTCCACAGAATTCAACACGTTATGAGTTCTTGGTTGAACAGCTTTGGATCCCCGCTTATGATATCCCTGAATCCGAGATGATATGTCGCCTTGTCGGTCCTAAATCCTCATGGTACGGTGAGTTCTACACCTATCTTCGCAATCATACCCTTCCTCCCAACCAATCGAATAACCAACGAAAAACCTTCATTCGCCAAACTGCTCGATATACCATTATTGCCGAAACCCTATACCGACGCGGTCTTGATGGTACTCTCCTACAATGTCTGGAACAAGATGAGATAACAAAGGCTTTGGAAGAAGTACATGAAGGAATTTGCGGGACTCATTCAAGTGGTCCGTCACTAGCCAAGAAACTCCTGCACAATGGATACTATTGGCCATCTATGGAAAAGGATTCCTACTACTTTGTCAGAAAATGCAAGAAATGTCAAGTTCATGGCAACCTGATACATGCACCAGCTCAGGAACTGCAACCAATCACAACACCATGGCCTTTCTGTCAATGGGGCCTTGACCTTGTGGGTAAGATTCATCCATCTTCATCCAATGGCCATAAATTCATTATTACCGCTACCGAATATTTCACAAAGTGGATCGAAGCTGTTCCACTTACCCAAATCACCGGCAAGCAGATCGCCTCATTCATCCTCAATTACATCATCTGCCGGTATGGTGTACCCATGTCCATCATCACAGATAACGGTCTTCCTTTCAAAAATCAGGATGTCCCTGAACTTTGTGAGAAATTTCATATCCAACACTGCTTTTCCACTCCCTACTACCCACAAAGCAATGGTCAGGCCAAAGCATCCAATAAAAACATATTGAGGATCCTAAAGAAGACAGTCAATGATGCTGGCCATGATTGGCATGTTCAATTGAATCCAGCACTATGGGCATATCGAACTAGCATTCAAACCCCTACAGGCGCAACTCCCTACTCATTGGTCTATGGCACCGAAGCTATCTTACCTATTGAGGTTGAGATACCATCACTACGGGTTTCCTTGCATAATCTAATAGATGATGAAGCGTACAGAGTCTCACGCCTCCAGGACTTAGAATTACTTGATGAGAAGCGACAAGCTGCATACAATCATCTCAAAGCCTATCAGCAGCGCATGAGCAGAAGCTACAATCACCGAGTTAGACCTCGTACATTTGAGGTAGGTGATCTTGTTCTTTAAGAGAATCCTCGCAACCAACCAAATAGAGAACATCAGGGCAAGTTTGAATCAAACTAGCTGGGCCCATATGTTGTCACTGCTGTATTCGGGTCCGGGGCATATCAGTTGGCTACTTCAGAAGGAGAACCGCTCGCAGATCCAATTAACAACATGCACCTCAAACGGTTTTATACCTAAGCTGAACAAAGCATCAGGCTCCCCTACATACCAGAAAATACCAAAAAAAAAAAAAAATTCAGAAAAATGTCCTGAAGAAAATACAAAAACATTCAAAAAAGTAAAGAAAAATCATGCATCCAAACGGTGAACAAACACTCCGGTGGCACCTTGGGTAAGTACGATGGTGAAAACCTGGAAAACAGACGCCACTCATAAAGGCTATGGCTCCATTGTCTTTCAGACTTGTTGTTATCACATCTACTTCATACATACATCCATCCATCCATCAACCATGGCTTTTTATTCCTCTGCAATTATGATAGTACTCCATGCATCTTACATCCCACTTTTTCATAGTCATGTCTAAAACTAGGGGCAATGCCTTTAACCTATTGATGGAAGTGGATTCTATATTGTCTTATGATTCATTAAAGTTATTCATTCAAACAATCATCAAAAATCCAAAAACATTCAAAAATATCTCGCAAAAATACCAAAAACATTCAAAACAATTCAAAATCCAAAAACATCGACAAAACCATTGAAAAATCACACAAAAACATGGCAACACATTGTACATACCCATCCATGCAGATACCAAAATAAACATTGACAAACTACTCACACAATGACCATTTACCAATCAACCACACAATCAACATCAACAATCAAACTGTCTTCAACAAGGATGCATCCTTCCTTACCAAAACAAAGACAAAAGTGACATTTTCTTTGACAAGAAAATTATGTTAAGCTATCAAATACTTGGTTGATTTGTGAGTACAATCGTTCGTTTATTTGTATCAGGATCTTGCAGCATTGTTTTGTATCGTTTGCGCAATATTTCCGATGAAGTACTGGGGCATGCACTAATGGTGTCTATGTGGGAAGTTCACCAAGCTACGTGATCTTATGCAAAATGCAGTCATAGATCACTACGGCTTCTGACTACAGCATACACCTCGACCATATGAGCATGAACCATTACCAAGGATCCTTATTCTTTATTCTTTATGTATATACTGTTTGTTTGCAGGTACAATGCTCTTCCTTTGGTTCCTTCCTACATCATCCAAATTGGATAAAGGTTTTTATCTCTTAGTAGGGTATGCACTTGTCTCAAGATATGATCAGTCTAAGATCAAGGAGGACGTTCCAAGTCATGCATGAAAGGAGATAATCCTTATCTATTCCGCAAGCAATACTCAGGTCAACTTGATCCATTATATCAAGTTGCTTGTATTAACTTGCTATATAAAATCCATGTAAGAAATACTCTGGTCATCTTGAATCTTTATGTCAAGTTGCTTGTATTTTCTTACAACATTTTAAAGCTCAATGATGAAAAAAAAAGCACCATGGATCATCATTCCATCTCATCTGTATATATTGCATTTCGTTGCATTCCACCCATCCATACATTCATAATAGCTGCATATCATGCATACATAGTCATAATAATGCATACTCTATTTTCCTCTTCTTCCATAGGACTCGGTCCTAGTCTTCCATATCTTCTATCTAACATCGAATCCCCCCTCACCCTCCCTATCTTGATCATCAACATCATCCTAATCCCTTCATCGCTTCCCATCCTCACTCATCCACAAAATTAAGCCAGTTACTCTGTCTACACAGATACATCGACTCCCACACACCTAGACTTTCAATAGATACTCTGATCAAGTATCTTCGGGTCTCAACAGGTATTCGATCATGGTAATCCTAGACTACATCAGGCATTTCTCAAAATGACCTAGTCTCAATGGGGCTGCTATGATTCACCACAATCATCCATCCCACGCACACACTATCAATTGATCAACCAATCAAACACAATCCAACAGACAATTACATCAATTGTCTAAGTCTCAACGAGTATTTTGCTTCATATACCTTGACTTCATCGGGCAATTATATCAATTGTCTAAGTCACATCAGGTCACTTTGATTCACTTACTCAGACTTTATCATGTCCAAGCGACCAACTGACATCAACTGTCACGCTTTGACTTGACCGGGGCAATTAAACCGATTGCACCAGATTGTCTAACCAATTTTGATCAATTGTATAGCATCAATCCAAACCCCACACTACATCTACTATGTATCTCTTGCATGACCTCAGGGTACCCACTGGCTTGTTGTTTCTTCATATTCACTCCATTTTCTCCCATTCTTTCATCATTAGTTCTAATTTGTTCTATTCTACCTCCCCTCCACTTTTCATTCTTTTTCGAGAGATCGCCCGATTTTTCAAAAAAAAAATAAAAATTCAGCCCATCTCTCGAGGGGGCATACCACCCATTAAATTTACATTTTATGGGGCATTTCTTCACACCTATTTTTCTTTCTTTGAAACGACGCGATAAACCGCACCGTCTCAAAGAGGGGCAAATGTAGTCACATAAATCTGTCCACTTAATTAAATGAATACTTAGTATTTATTTGATTATTTAACCATCAATTAATGAATTAATTAAATTAATATTTAATTAATTCATCTTAACCCTCTTCTCCTATTAATTAAATAAATTATTCAATTTATTTGTTTTAATTCACTTAACCAAATTCAGACCATTAATTAAATAAATAAATCATATTTGTTTAATTAAATCTTCTCTCACATTTAAATAAATTAATATTTATTTAAATCCCCCAAAATCCCACCTCTCACATTTAAATAAATTAACATTTATTTAAATCACGTTTATCCTCTACCCACTTGTATTTTCCTACAAATGCAAGTTGCACAATAATTATAAATAAATAATCTATTTAAATCACCTTTATCCTCCACCCACTTGTATTTTCCTACAAAAGCAAGTTGCACAATTATTTTAAATAAATAATTTACTTAAATCACCTTTATCCTCCACCCACTTGTATTTTCCTACAAAAGCAAGTTGCACAACTATTTTAAATAAATTATTTATTTATGTAAACCGGAAAAATCGAACCCTAGTCGTTCTCCCCTCCCCAACTCCAAGGAGAGAGAAGGGACAGTCACTAGGGTTGATGGTTTTCACTTAGGGGAGACTTTACATTCAAAAGAGGGGTTGAAACCCACAAGATCCAATCCCACACAATGCAAGATTGGATTCTATATGAGTTTCAAGGGTTAAGACATCAAGGATACCCTCTTTTGTAAAGAATGTAGATAGCAAGATTGAACTAGGAATGCATGTAAAGTAGGAAAGATTCGCTTATAAACAGAGATAGGGATATAGGATGAAGCTGCGGACCTGCAACCTACACACAGAAAAGAGAGGACGATTGGGGGGTTAGGGATGAGGGGTTTGCCTTTAGGTCAAACCCCGGTTTTGGAATTAACCAAGAAATGAGAATGTTGTAAATGTAAATGTTTGTAATGTAAACAAGTACTGATAACTTGTTGTAAGAATGTTTGTATTCTTACATGCGAAGGTGTAAATGTTGTTGTATGTTGTATGTTGTATGTGATCTCCTCTTCAATGGTTGAATCCTTGTCTTGAATGCAACACTTAACCTTGAATGGAGACTTAGAATGATCAATTGCTTGAAGGAATGCTTGAATGCTAGAATATCGTTTCCGCCTTTTTTCCCCATCTTTAAAATGGGAGAGGAAATGTAGTTTATATACTTGTCAATTAGGGCTGATAGACTGATTTTCCCAACCTTAGGCCGACCAGGAAATATTATTTTCCAATTTGCAAACTTAAAGACCCGAAGCCCCAAAAGAGACCGGGCCCAAAATAGGGCCAGGGACCAGGGCGCTAGGCGCCATGGTCCTGGGGGACCAAGGCGCTGGGCGCCCTCGTCCTGAAGGACCAGGGCACTAGGCGCCATGGTCCCACCTCCTGGGACAGCAGGGTGCAAGGAGGATCAGCCCAGGGTGCTGAAAAATGCAGTTTTTGATGTCATGAACAAGTTTCAGGGTCTCCATTCAGGTTCCGTGTTGCATCGCCATCGTGAAGACCCAAATGCAGTCAAAATTGCAAGTGTCGCAATTTTAGGACGCTACATTTAGCCCCCACTTTAGCGGAAGTATAAGCGTACGCTCATACTTCTGGTAAAGTACAAGGAAACAACATTGAAAAACTTTCACCACGTCAAGGAGGCAAGATACACCAAGAACCCAGTGGACTAAAGATCTTACGAATTCGATTGACAAAGTAAAAGGGAAGATCACGAGGGAGAACCATGACTTTCAGTAGTAAGGTTCCCTCACTATGAGTCATGCAAGAAAGATATCAAAAATTTTCAAGGCAAGGCTAAGTTTGTCAAGAAATTTTCAAGTATCTTGAAAAGATATGAACGGAATATATGCCCCCCTACGTTAAAGCGGTCGCACATGCCTCATCGGGGGTGATTGCTTTAAGGTAGTGATACATATAAGAATGAGAAGGGAAAGGAGCACGTTATCACAAGGATTTAGCCCCCAAGTGTGAGATAAGCCCAAGGATAATAGACACAAAACACAAAGCACAAGGTGACTTCGCTTTCCTCGGGGTCAGTATGCTGTATGATAATTCATGTATATCATATGTATGTATGCATAATTGTTCTTCATTCCCCAATCAAGGAAGGTCACCTAGAAGAAGGGAACACATGTGTCTTTTGAGTCAACATGAGAGAGACCAAAAGAGATCTCAATGCTTTGCATCATCCTCAAGTAGACAACACTAAGGACAACAAAATAGAAGAATGAGAATAACACATAGAAGAAGTAACAAAAGAGATCAAGAGAGGAGGAGAGAGTCTGCTATGCTAATGAAACTAGTCTAGCACGTCATCTACCCCCCGATCTTGCTGATCAATATTTCGGGAAGGTAGGAAACACGCTAGAGGAGGAACATCCAACACAGTAGACAGAGCTATCACAAGAGCCAAACAAGGGCTATGTTCATGTTCCGAGCCACGTTGTTCTTGTCTAGGAGCTAGGATAAGTGCTTTAGAAAATTCGTTAGATAAATGATTATCAACATCAACATATTCATATTCACTATCAGAATGAATAGGAGCAACATTTTCATCATGAATAACATTTTCGTCTATGTCATCATCAAGATTTATAAAAATAGGATCTTTAACTCGCACAGGATCAAGACCATCATGCATCTTATGTTTAGGAGATTTCGGCTCAATCGTCGGCTGAGGAGAAAATGGAATAATACTGGCTGAAGGTGTTTTTGGGGATTGCAAAGTTTGAGAAGCAGCTGCCTGAGCTCTAAGACGACGCTTTCGTCGGCGTTCATGTGCATAACGATTTCGTCTAGTCTTAGTAGGAAGTTGAGAAGATTGAGGAGGAGGAATGTTCTCATCCTTTTCACTTGGGTGTTTAGGTTGTGGTCTCTTAGGTTGAATAATAGGAGAAGAGGAAGGTCTCTTCTCTCCATAAGAGGAAGGAGGAGGAACTGCTCCATAGAAGGGAGGAATATTTGGTTTAGGAAGGAGACCAAGCCCATCATGACGAGGAGGTATAGGTCTACTTTTAGGAAGTTTATTAGATATAGGCATAGTCACATCCATAGGGATGGGTTGGGAATCTTCTTGGGGAAAGACATTGGTTTTATCTTTCAAAGGAAGAACTTCCTTCTCAAGAATGATAGGAATATCAAGTTTGGGTGTTCTAGGTTCACTTAGAGATAGGATCATATCCTTTTTCCACTTTTGATAAGATTTGAAAAGATGATCACTTCGCGGTGGAAGAGATTGGAATTGTTTAGGCCAAAAGTAATCAATAGGAACACTAGAAGTTATTTCAGCTGGTTTAAAGAGGCTATGATTGACAGTAACAACTTCACCATTATGGGGAAATTTCAAGCACTTGTGAATAGGAGAAGCAATAGCTTTCATGGAAGATAGCCAAGGATAGCCTAGCTTCACACGAAATTGTTCGGACGGTGGAATAATAGAAAAACTCACATCAAGAGATTTGTTATGGACCTCAATAGGTAATGTAATAGAACCAATTGTAGGAGAAGAAAATGCATCAAATAGTTTCACAACCACATTTGTTTCGTCATAGATCACTTGATTCAATTGCAAAGTAAAAAGAAATTCTTCAGTAATGACATTAACCATACAAGAAAGATCAATAAGCACTCCATGACAAGGTGTATTCTTGACTTTTGCAACTATATATAAAGGACCATCAGGTGCCCTGATAGTTTCACTGGAATCAAATGTGATGGAAGGTTCTTTAGGGATTTTCTGCCACTCTACAAAGTTAATCACATTCGGAGTCATAGACACAAGATCATCAGGTGAGACAGAGGAATCATTAGTATCAATCGCATTAGAGGTATGAGAAGGCAATGGATCAGTAAAAATCTGAAGATTTTGGTTTGGGGGAGCTACAGATTTGTTGCCTTTATCATTCACACCAGAAACATAGATAGTATTATTATCAATCAAATCTTGAATTTTACCCTTCAAAGCAAAACATTTTTCAGTATCATGCCCAGGTTGACGATGAAATTGACAAAAAGATTTGTTATCAAAATAGGGTGAATTAATTTTTGCAAGATCTATTTTCCTTATAGGAGGAAGAGTAAGCACATTTTGTTCCAATAACTTATTCATAATACTATGCAATGATTCCTTCAAAGGAGTAAACTTTCTTTCTTTCTTGAAAAATTTAGAAATAGGAGTCCCACCTGATGCTGCATTCACATTGTTGTTGATGATGTTTTTATTGAATTTAATGGACTCTCTGTTCGGTTTAAACTTCCCAAATGGTTGTTGACTACTATCACCCTTATCACTCGGAGCCATAGGATTTGCTTGTTCCATTTGACTCACAGTCAGTTGATAATTGTGAAGAGTTGCACACAACTGTTGGAAAGAAGTAAACTCAGAAAACAGAAGTTTTTCTCTAATATCTTTTTGTAAATTAGAAATAAAGATTCTTTGAATATCATCATCAGGTATTGGAAAAGAAATTTGAGCATACAAATGCTTATATCTACCAATGAAATCAGTCACTTTTTCTTTAACACCTTGTTTACAATGCATTAAATCAATCAAAGTAACTTTAGGACTTATATTGTTTTGAAATTGTTGAATGAAAGCATTTGCAAGTTGTTCGAAAGAAGTAATAGAATAGGAAGGCAACGCGCAATACCATTATAGGGCTTTGTCTCTTAATGTTCTAGTGAACAGTTTTGCAAGCAACCTTTGGTCATAAGCAAAATCAGTACATATGGTTTGAAAGGTCTTAACATGTGTTAGAGGATCACCCTTACCATTATAAAGCTCCAAATGTGGAATTTCAACATGTTTAGGGGGGATAGCTTGAACAATGTCAAGAGAAAGTGGGCTTGCAACATCAAATGTGGGCACACTAAACTTAGATTGATTCATAGAGACAATTTGTTGCTGTAAAGAAGAGACAGTTTGTGCAAGATTGTTAATGGTCGCTTCAGTTGAAGAGTTCATATTAGATGTGTTAGATTGTGATGGAGGTGTTATGTTATTGAAAGAAGGTAGAGAGTAGGGTGGTGGAACACTATGATAGTTAGTCATAGGAGATGATTGGACAGGAGGAACACTACAAGGAGGAATGGAAGGGTTAAATGAATTGCCCCCTTGCGTCATGTTCATTTGTGGAGATGTAATAGGAACACTCATTGAAGGAATGAATGAAGAAGTTGGATTGAATGAAGGAAGAGGGTTGATTGAAGAAGAAGGATTGCCCCCATGACTGGTGATCATAGGGGGAATATCTTGTGTTGAAGTAGTCATTATGTTTGATGTAAAAGTAGGTATACTAGCAATAGGATTTGTCAAAGGAATAGAATGATTGACTTGAGTAGGAGGTTGTGTATAACCTAAAGTTTCGGCACAACTCTTCATAGGCATCACATTCGAATCCACAATGTGTGCAATACCATGCAAAATATCAATTCCATTCTTATCACTTTGAACCATACGTTTTAGACCCTCAATTAATGAAAGAGCTTCACTATTAGGGTATTCTTGAGACATCCATTGTCGAAAATCATCAAATTGGTTATACAATTTTGAAAGTTGTTCTACAGAAACCTCATGGAGAGCTTCTTCATCATTAAGAGGATTAGAGGAATTACCCATGTCCTCGTTAAAAAGGCCATTCAAATTAGGTTCCATCTCCTCGGTAATTACACCTTGGAAAGACTTAATTCTAAGGCTTCGTCTAACGGGAATAGTGTAAGTAGGGCTTATTGTTGTAAAACTCATGCACTAAAGAGAGAGAGAAGATTTTGAATTTTAGAGGTAGCAAATTTCAATAAAATCAGCCAATCTCCTAGATTTTAAGCTGTTAAATGCAATTAGGACAATCTCCGAAAATTTCGGAAAAAATGTCAGGGACCGTGGCGAACGGAGTGCACACGGTCCTCGCAACTTTTTTCAAAATTTTCAGTGATGAAAGTTATGATGATTTTAAAGCTAATCTGAAAAAATTGAGTGATTTTACGATCTGTAGATAGGCCAAATTAAAGTTGCAATCTAAAAATTGAACCCTACCAAGATTGTTGAAAAATGTAAAATTTGAATTTTGAAAAAGAGAGGGAAACTGAAATTTTGAATTTTATGATTTTAGAGGGAATACTGAAAGCAATGCAGGCTTTGAAATTTAAAATTTGACTCGATTTCATGCAAAATTCAAATTTGAAAGTGGAAATCAAGGTTGTTGCAATTAAACACTTAATTTCAAAAGTCACAAATTGTAAAAATTTGAATAAAGCACTGAAATTTCGGATGAATGCTAACACACTTTTCAGATTTAGGACTGTAAGAAACACAATTTTGACATGAATTTTAATTTCAACAATTTTTGAATGATTATAAGCCTTTATCCAAGTAATCATTAGACCAACTTTGACTTTAATTTTGAAAGTGTTAAAGTTGATAAAATCAGCCAAAATTCTAGATTTTAGCAGAAAAATACAGTAAGATCTAGCTCCCAAAATTTTGAAAAAAATGTCGGGGATGATGGCGCTCGAGGTGCACATGGTCCTCGCAACTTTTTTCCAAATTTTCAGGGATGAGAGATATTGTGATTTTATTGCGGAATCCAAAGTTACAGCCGATTTGGAGGTGTTTTGATCAGTGAAATTATCAGTCAAAGGTTGAATCAAGAAGGTTTTAAAAATTAGGGTTTTGACATTTAACCACTTAATTTTCAGAATTAAAGCACAAATGTGAATTGACACTTTGCAATAGAAGGGTAGATCTGAAACAAGCATTAACAATTAAACATTTCACAAGTTTAATTACTTAAAAAGAAAATTTTAGGGTTTTTATGCAATCAACCTCTAAAATTTGCAAAAGATCAAACATGGAAATGTAATTAAGGAAACAAAATTTTCAGATCTAACCATGAATAATCAGAATGAGGATGTTCACGTCGGGTTCACCAAAATATAAAACGGAAAAATCGAACCCTAGTCGTTCTCCCCTCCCCAACTCCAAGGAGAGAGAAGGGAGAGTCACTAGGGTTGATGGTTTTCACTTAGGGGAGACTTTACATTTAAAAGAGGGGTTGAAACCCACAAGATCCAATTCCACGCAATGCAAGATTGGATTCTATATGAGTTTCAAGGGTTAAGACATCAAGGATACCCTCTTTTGTAAAGAATGTAGATAGCAAGATTGAACTAGGAATGCATGTAAAGTAGGAAAGATTCGCTTATAAACAGAGATAGGGATATAGGATGAAGCTGCCGACCTACAACCTACACACAGAAAAGAGAGGACGATTGGGGGGTTAGGGATTAGGGGTTTGCCTTTAGGTCAAACCCCGGTTTTGGAATTAACCAAGAAATGAGAATGCTGTAAATGTAAATGTTTGTAATGTAAACAAGTACTGATACCTTGTTGTAAGAATGTTTGTATTCTTACATGCGAAGGTGTAAATGTTGTTGTTTGTTGTTTGTTGTATGTGATCTCCTCTTCAATGGTTGAATCCTTGTCTTGAATGCAACACTTAGCCTTGAATGGAGACTTAGAATGATCAATTGCTTGAAGGAATGCTTGAATGCTTGAATATCGTTTCCGCCTTTTTTCCCCATCTCTAAAATGGGAGAGGAAATGTAGTTTATATACTTGTCAATTAGGGCTGATAGACTGATTTTCCTGACCTTAGGCCGACCAGGAAATATTATTTTCCAATTTGCAAACTTAAAGACCCGAACCCCAAAAGAGACCGGGCCCAAAATAGGGCCAGGGACTAGGGCGCTGGGCGCCATGGTCCTGGGGGACCAGGGCGCTGGACGCCCTAGTCCTGAAGGACCAGGGCACTGGGTGCCATGGTCCCACCTCCCGGGACAGCAGGGTGCAAGGAGGATCAGGCCAGGGTGTTGAAAAATGCAGTTTTTGATGTCATGAACAAGTTTCGGGGTCTCCATTCAGGTTCCGTGTTGCATCGCCATCGTGAAGACACAAATGCAGTCGAAATTGCAAGTGTCGCAATTTTAGGACGCTACAATTTAAAATCCTATTTATCCTCACCCACTTGAAACCTTTAATGGTTTCCCTTAAAGTATTCAAACTTGATGGCTTTAAAGTCTTCAAACTTGATGGCTTCCCTTAAAGTCTTCTTAAGACTTTAATTGCTTCCCTTAAAGTCTTCAAGCCTTTAATGGTTTCCCTCAAAGTCTTCAAGCATTTTAATGCTTTATCTTCCTTTTTCTCATTTAAATAAATTAATATTTATCCAAATGCAAATTACACCATTTAATTGAAATAAATGATTTTATTTTAATTGAAAATACCAAAATTTCTCCCACTTGCATTTTCCTACAAAATCCACTTGCATGCCTAAACCCCTTCTAGATTCTTCTAAACCTTTCCTAATTAACCTAATCCATCCCCTAAATATTGTCACATTCCTAAGCAAATTGGAGTCACTTCTCAAAGACTCCAAAGTCTTTGAAAAGCAATTAAAACTTTGTGTGTTCAACAAATTAACCTCTAAAGTCTTCCAAACCACTTATGGCTCTTACATGACCATTAATGGTTAATTCCACTTGCACCCATGGTTAAGGACTTTGACGCCTAACTTAACCCTCATGTAACCCATGTGTCTCTTCAAAGCATTTATTTCTTTGACTAGGGTAACCATCATGTCCCCTCAAGCATTTAATGCTCCTTATCACTCCTCTCAAGCCTCCTCATGGTGACACTTGTCAACATGGGATTGGGTTGAAAGTCTCACATGGATTGAATATCTTTCAATCCTAACCCTTGTTAAGATTACTCAATCTTAACCCTTCATTTCCCCATTTCTTCTATAAATAGAACCCTTCTCCTCAAGCAAAAAAAAGGAAGCATTAGAGTATTGTTGTTATACTGGCATTAGCATAGAGCTTTCTCATAGCATCACTATCTACACTTGCATAGGATTTTCTTATCATATTCAACCATCTTGAATCTCCATATGGCATCCATGGCTAGTGCTAAAAGCTGAGAGCTACACTCATTTGGGACTTGGAGAGGAGAGGAACAAGGGAGGAGCAACTATGAGCATCTTGATTAGCTATTTTATTCTATGTTTATATGCTTTCTATTTCATGCTTAATATCTCTCTTGATATGCCTGTTTAGGATAATCTTTTGTTGCTAACACTAACATTTGTTTCTTGTGCTCTTGTGTGTGTTGCCATCAAACAGATTTTCTAATCCTTTTTGCAGAGCATCAGATTGAACTAGGAATGTATGTAGAAGCAAGAAAGATTCGCTTGTAAACAGAGATAGGGATATGGGATGAAGCTGCGGACTTGGAATTAGCAGTAAAATGTTGAGACGGTGTTGTTCTGCAAATTTGAGCGAAAGTTGATGGGACGATGGCGCCCGACGTGCACACGGTCCTCCGAAAAATCCGCGAAACGAAGGTGGATCTGTTCGTCTCTGCACAAGGATTCCAGATCTTCAATTACAGCCGCGTACCTGCAACCTACACATATAAAAGAGAGGACGATTGGGGGGTTAGGGATTAGGGGTTTGCCTTTAGGTCAAACCCTAGTTTTGGAATTAACCAAGAAATGAGAATGCTATAAATGTAAATGTTTGTAATGTAAACAAGTACTGATACCTTGTTGTAAGAATGTTTGTATTCTTACATGCGAAGGTGTAATGTATGTAGTATGTTGTATGTTGTATGTGATCTCCTCTTCAATGGTTGAATCCTTGTCTTGAATGCAACACCTAGCCTTGAATGGAGACTTAGAATGCTCAATTGCTTGAAGGAATACTTGAATGCTTGAATGTTTGAATGTTTGAATATTGCTTCCGCGTCTTGCTCTTGCTTATTTCCTTCCTCCCTTTCTAGGAGAGGAAAAGTAGTTTATATACTTGTCAATTAGGGTTGATAGACCGATTTTACCAACCTTAGGCCGACCAAGAAACATTATTTCCTGAATTGCAAACTTCAAGACCCGATGCCCAAAAGGAGACCGGGCCCAAAATAGGGACAGGGACCAGGGCGCTGGGCGCCATGGTCCCACCTCTCGGGACAGCAGGGTGCAAGGAGGGATCAGGTCAGGGTGCAGAAAAATGCAGTTTTTGGTGTTGTAAACAGGTTTCGGGGTCTCCATTCAGGTTCAACGTTGCACTGCCATCGTGAAGACCCAAATGCAGTCGAAATTGCAAGTGTCACAATTTTAGGATGCTACATTTAGCCCCCACTTTAGCGGGAGTATAAGCGTACGCTCATACTTCCGGTAAAGTACAAGGAAACAACATTGAAAAACTTTCACCACGTCAAGGAGGCAAGATACACCAAGCCCCCAGTGGACTAAGGATCTTACGAATTCGATTGACAAAGTAAAAGGGAAGATCATGCGGGAGAACCATGACTGTCAGTAGTAAGGCTCCCTCACTATGAGTCATGCAAGAAAGATATCAAAAATTTTCAAGGCAAAGCTAAATTTGTAAAGAAATTTTCAATTATCTTTAAGAGATATGAACGGGATGTATGCCCCCCTACGTTAAAGCGATCGCACACGCCTCACCGGGGGTGATTGCTTTAAGGTAGTGATACATATAAGAAATGAGAAAGGAGCACGTTATCACAAGGATTTAGCCCCCAAGTGTGAGATAAGACCAAGGATAATAGACACAAAACACAAAGCACAAGGTGACTTCGCTTTCCTCGGGGTCAGTATGTTGTATGATAATTCATGTATATCATATGTATGTATGCATAATTGTTCTTCATTCCCCAATCAAGGAAGGTCACCTAGAAGAAGGGAACACATGTGTCTTTTGAGTCAACATGAGAGAGACCAAAAGGGATCTCAATGCTTTGCATCGTCCTCAAGTAGACAACACTAAGGACAACAAATAGAAGAATGAGAATAACACATAGAAGAAGTAACAAAAGAGATCAAGAGAGGAGGAGAGAGTCTGCTATGCTAATGAACTAGTCTAGCACGTCATCTACCCCCCGATCTTGCTGATCAATATTTTGGGAAGGTAGGAAACACGCTAGAGGAGGAACAACCAACATAGCAGATGGAGCTATCACAAGATCCAAACAAGGGCTATGTTCATGTTTCGAGCCATGTTGTTCTTGTCTAGGAGCTAGGATAAGTGCTTTAGAAAATTCGTTAGATAAATGATTATCAACATCAACATATTCATATTCACTATCAAAATGAACAGGAGTAACACTTTCATCATGCATAACATTTTCATCTATATCATCATCAAGATTTATAAAAATAGGATCTTTAACTCGCACAAGATCAAGACCATCATGCATCTTATGTTTAGGAGATTTCGGCTCAATCGTCGGCTGAGGAGAAAATGGAATAATACTGGCTGAAGGTGTTTTTGGGGATTGCAAAGTTTGAGAAGCAGCTGCCTGAGCTCTAAGATGACACTTTCGTCGGCATTCACGTGCAGAACGATTTCATCTAGTCTTAGTAGGAAGTTGAGAAGATTGAGGAGGAGGAATGTTCTCATCCTTATCACTTGGGTATTTAGGTTGTGGTCTCTTAGGTTGAATAATAGGAGAAGAGGAAGGTCTCTTCTCTCCATAAGAGGAAGGAGGAGGAACTGCTCTATATAAGGGAGGAATATTTGGTTTAGGAAGGAGACCAAGCCCATGATGACGAGGAGGTATAAGTCTACTTTTAGGAAGTTTATCAGATATAGGCATAGTCACATTCATAGGGATGGGTTGGGAATCTTCTTGAGGAAAGACATTAGTTTTATCTTTCAAAGGAAGAACTTCCTTCTCAAGAATAATAGGAATATCAAGTTTGGGTGTTCTAGGTTCACTTAGAGATAGGATCATATCCTTTTTCCACTTTTGATAAGATTTAAAAAGATGATCACTTCACGGAGGAAGAGATTGGAATTGTTTAGGCCAAAAGTAATCAATAGGAACGCTAGAAGTTCTTTAAGCTAGTTTAAAGAGACTATGATTGATAGTAACAACTTCACCATTATGGGGAAATTTCAGACACTTGTGAATAGGAGAAGCAATAGCTTTCATGGAAGATAGCCAAGGATAGCCTAGCTTCACACGAAATTGTTCAGATGATGGAATAATAGCAAAGTCCACATCAAGGGATTTGTTATGGACCTAAATAGGTAATGTAATAGAACCAATTGCAGGAGAAGAAAATGCATCAAATAATTTCACAACCACATTTGTTTCGTCATAGATCACTTGATTCAATTGCAAAGTAAAAAGAAATTCTTCAGTAATGACATTAACCATACAAGAAGGATCAATAAGCACTCCACGGCAAGGTGTATTCTTGACTTTTGCAACTATATATAAAGGACCATCAGGTGCCCTGATAGTTTCACTGGAATCAAATGTGATAGAAGGTTCTTTAGGGATTTTCTGCTGCTCTACAAAGTTAATCACATTCGGAGTCATAGACACAAGATCATCAAGTGAGATAGAGGATGCATTAGTATCAATCACATTAGAGGTATGAGAAGGTAATGGACCAGTAAAAATCTTAAGATTTTGGTTAGGAGGAGCTACAAATGTGTTGCCTTTATCATTCACACCAGAAACAGAGATAGTGTTATTATCAATCAAATCTTGAATTTTACCCTTTAAAGCAAAACATTTTTCAGTATCATGCCCAGGCTGACGATGAAATTGACAAAAAGATTTGTTATCAAAATAGGGTGAATTAATCTTTGTAGGATCTATTTGCCTTATAGGAGGAAGGGTAAGCACATTTTGTTCCAATAACTTATTCATAATACTATGCAATGATTCATTCAAAGGAGTAAACTTTCTTTCTTTCTTGAAAAACTTAGAAATAGGAGGCACACCTGATGCTGCATTCACATTGTTGTTGATGATGTTTTCATTGAATTTAATGGACTCTCTATTCGGTTTAAACTTCCCAAATGGTTGTTGACTACTATCACCCTTATCACTCGGAGCCATAGGATTTGCTTGTTCCATTTGACTCACAGTCAGTTGATAATTGTGAAGAGTTGCGCACAACTGTTGGAAAGAAGCAAACTCAGAAAACAGAAGTTTTTCTCTAATATCTTTTTGTAAATTAGAAATAAAGATTCTTTGAATATCATCGTCAGGTACTGGAAAAGAAATTTGAGCATACAAATGCTTATATCTACCAATGAAATCAGTCACTTTTTCTTTAACACCTTGTTTACAATGCATTAAATCAATCAAAGTAACTTTAGGACTTGTATTGTTTTGAAATTGTTGAATAAAAGCATTTGCAAGTTGTTCGAAAGAAGTAATAGAATAAGAAGGCAACGAGCAATACCATTGTAGGGCTTTATCTCTTAATGTTCTAGTAAACAGTTTTGCAAGCAACCTTTGGTCATAAGCAAAATTGGTACATATTGTTTGAAAGGTCTTAACATGTGTTAGAGGATCACCCTTACCATTATAAAGCTCCAATTGCGGAATTTCAACATGTTTAGGGCGAACAGCTCGAACAATGTCAAGAGAAAGTGGGCTCACGACATCAAATGTGGGCACACTAAACTTAGATTGATTCATAGAGACAATTTGTTGCTGTAAAGAAGAGACAGTTTGTGCAAGATTGTTAATGGTCGCTTCAGTCGAAGAGTTCATATTAGATGTGTTAGATTGTGATGGAGGTATTATGTTATTGAAAGAAGGTATTGATTGAGAGTAAGGTGGTGGGACACTATGATAGTTAGTCATAGGAGATGATTGGAAAGGAGGAACACTTCAAGGAGGAATGGAATGGTTAAATGAATTGCCCCCTTGCGTCATGTTTATTTGTGGAGATGAAATAGGGACACTCATTGAAGGAATGAATGAAGAAGTCAGATTGAATGAAGGAGGAGGGTTGATTGAAGAAGAGGGATTTCCCCCATGACTGGTGATCATAGGAGGAATGTCTTGTATTGAAGTAGTCATTATGTTTGATGTAAAAGTAGGTATACTAGCAATAGGATTTGTCAAAGGAATAGAATGATTGACTTGAGTAGGAGGTTGTGTATAACCTAAAGTTTCAGCACAACTCTTCAGAGGCATCACATTCGAATCCACAATGTGTGAAATACCACGCAAAATATCAATTCCATTCTTATCATTTTGAACCATACGTTTTAGACCCTCAATTAATGAAAGAGCTTCACTATCGGGGTATTCTTGAGACATCCATTGTCGAAAATCATCAAATTGGTTATCCAATTTTGAAAGTTGTTCTACAGAAACCTCATGGAGAGCTTCTTCATCATTAAGAGTATTAGAGGAATTACCCATGTCCTCGTTAAAAAGGCCATTCAAATTAGGTTCCATCTCCTCAGTAATTAAACCTTGGAAGGACTTAATTCTAAGGCTTCGTCTAACGGGAATAGTGTAAGTAGGGCTTATTGTTGTAAAACTCATGCACTAAAGAGAGATAGAAGATTTTGAATTTTTAGAGGTAGCAAATTTCAATAAAATCAGCCAATCTCCTAGATTTAAGCTGTTAAATACAATCAGGACAATCTCCCAAAATTTCGAAAAAAATGTCAGGGACCGTGGCGAACGGAGTGCACACGGTCCTCGCAACTTTTTTCGAAATTTTCAGGGATGAGAGTTATGATGATTTTAAAGCTAATCTGAAAAAATTGAGTGATTTTATGATATGTAGATAGGCCAAATTAAAGTTGCAATCTCAAAATTGAACCCTACCAAGATTGTTGAAAAATGTAAAATTTGAATTTTGAAAAAGAGAGGGAAACTGAAATTTTGAATTTTATGATTTTAGAGGGAATACTAAAAGCAATGCAAGTTTTGAAATTTTAAAAATTGACTCAATTTCATGCAAAATTCAATTTTGAAAATGGAAATCAAGGTTGTTGCAATTAAACACTTAATTTCAAAAGTCACAAACTACAAAAATTTGAATAAAGCACTGAAATTTCGAATGAATGCCAACACACTTTTCAGATTTAGGACAGTAAGAGACACAATTTTGATATGAATTTTAATTTCAACAATTTTTGAATGATTAGAAGCCTCAATCCAAGCAATCGCTAGACCAACTTTGACTTTACTTTTGAAAGTGTTAAAATTGATAAAATCAGCCAAAATTCTGGATTTTAGCAGAAAAATACAGTAAGATCTAGCTCCCGAAATTTCGGAAAAAATGTCTCGGATGATGGCGCTCAAGGTGCACACGGTCCTCGCAACTTTTTTCCAAATTTTCAGGGATGAGAGATATTGTGATTTTATTGCGGAATCCAAAGTTACAGCTGATTTGGAAGTGTTTTGATCAGTGAAATTATCAGTCAAAGGTTGAATCAAGAAGGTCTTAAAAATTAGGGTTTTGACATTTAACCACTTAATTTTTAGAATTAAAGCACAAATATGAATTGATAATTTACAATAGAAGGGTAAATCTGAAACAAGCATTAACAATTAAACATTCCACAAGTTTAATTACTAAAAAGAAAATTTTAGGGTTTTTATGCAATCAACCTCTAAAATTTGCAAAAGATCAAACATGGAAATGTAATTAAGGAAGCAAAATTTTCAGATCTAACCATGAATAATCAGAAGGTTGCGTGTTCAATTCACGTCAGGTTCACCAAAATGTAAAGCGGAAAAATCGAACCCTAGTTGTTCTCCCCTCCCCAACTCCAAGGAGATAGAAGGGAGAGTCACTAGGGTTGATGGTTTTCACTTAGGGGAGACTTTACATTCAAAAGAGGGGTTGAAACCCACAAGATCCAATCCCACACAATGCAGGATTGGATTCTAAATGAGTTTCAAGGGTTAAGACATCAAGGATACCCTCTTTTGTAAAGAATATAGATAGAATGATTGAACTAGGAATGTATGTAGAAGCAAGAAAGATTCGCTTGTAAACAGAGATAGGGATATGGGATGAAGCTGCGGACCTGGAATTAGCAGTAAAATGTCGAGACGGTGCTGTTCTGCAAATTTGAGTGAAAGTTGACGGGACGATGGCGCTCGGCGTGCACACAGTCCTCCGAAAAATCCGCGAAACGAAGGTGGATCTGTTCGTCTCTGCACAAGGATTCCAGATCTTCAATTACAGCCGCGTACCTGCAACCTACACACAGAAAAGAGAGGACGATTGGGGGGTTAGGGATTAGGGGTTTGCCTTTAGGTCAAACCCCAGTTTTGGAATTAACCAAGAAATGAGAATGCTGTAAATGTAAATGTTTGTAATGTAAACAAGTACTGATACCTTGTTGTAAGAATGTTTGTATTCTTACATGCGAAGGTGTAATGTATGTAGTATGTTGTATGTTGTATGTGATCTCCTCTTCAATGGTTGAATCCTTGTCTTGAATGCAACACCTAGCCTTGAATGGAGACTTAGAATGCTCAATTGCTTGAAGGAATACTTGAATGCTTGAATGTTTGAATGTTTGAATATTGCTTCCGCGTCTTGCTCTTGCTTATTTCCTTCCTCCCTTTCTAGGAGAGGAAAAGTAGTTTATATACTTGTCAATTAGAGTTGATAGACCGATTTTCCCGACCTTAGGCCAAGCAGGAAACATTATTTCCCGAATTGCAAACTTCAAGACCCGATGCCCAAAAGGAGACCGGGCCCAAAATAGGGCCAGGGACCAGGGCACTGGGCGCCATGGTCCCACCTCCCGGGACAACAGGGTGCAAGGAGGGATCAGGCCAGGGTGCAGAAAAATGCAGTTTTTGGTGTTGTAAACAGGTTTCGGGGTCTCCATTCAGATTCAACGTTGCACCGCCATCGTGAAGACCCAAATGCAGTTGAAATTGCAAGTGTCACAATTTTAGGGCGCTACACTTTTATTTATTTAAAATCTCTCTTTTTGAGATTTAAAATTTCTTCCCTTTGTGATTTGAATCTTTTTCAATCCTCTGGTTCTTCGAATGAAAATCTGAATCTCGTTCTTTAATCTTCTGAGATTATTTGTTAAACAATTCTTTTCTGTGATTATTAGTTAAACAAATCTCTCTGTGAATAATGATTAAAAATCTCTGTGAAATGAGTTGAATAAAATCTCTGTGAAATGAGCTGAATAATTCTCTGTGTTATTCTCATTTGATTCCATATATATTTTCTCTATGAAAATTTGTTGAAAAAAAAAAGGGGGATAGATTTCGCTTGGAATAATTCTCTGGGATATCCTCATTTGGTTCCATTAATGTTTTGAGTCTGGTTATATATTTTCTCTGTGAAAATTTGTTGAAAAAAAAAAGGATAGATTTCGCTGTGAATAATTGTCTGGGATATCCTCATTTGGTTCCATTAATGTTTTTGAGTCTGGTTATATATTTTCTCTATGAAAATTAATTGAAATGGAGGGATAGATTTCACTGTGAATAATTCTTTGTGATATTCTCATTTGTGATATTCTCATTTGGTTCCATTAATAACTTTTGTGTCTGGTTATCCACTTCTCTCTGGAAATAATAGTTGAAAACTAAGGAATAACTCCCTCTGTG
The DNA here is from genome assembly GCF_030272615.1 of Cryptomeria japonica. Taxonomy (NCBI): domain Eukaryota; kingdom Viridiplantae; phylum Streptophyta; class Pinopsida; order Cupressales; family Cupressaceae; genus Cryptomeria; species Cryptomeria japonica. The sequence continues at coordinate 165,233,998 of NC_081410.1, forward strand.
AATAACTCTCTGTGTTATTCACTCCTGTAAATTAATCCTTATTGTTACATTAATATTTTATCCTTATTGTTTAATTTATACTCTCTGTGCTTAAATAAATTTAAACTGGGAACTATATATATATATATCTGTGTGTGTGTGTGTGTGTGTGTAGTAATTATAAATTTTTATGCAATGTAGATTTTCTTATTGTTTGGGTGCACGGTACCCAACACTCTGCACGAAGCAATGGGCTCGCAAGCAGAGTTAATACTCCGCAGGGGGAGTGGTACCATTACGGTACCCTCCACTAGCCCGCGGTCACTGCTGCGGTAGTGGCCGCAGGGTAGTGGAGGGGACCCGTAGGGTCCCCCTCCCACTAACCCTTTTTAATGCCAATCAACAAAATGCGAAGGGCAATGTTAATTTTTTTTTAAAAGAAATTCTCCTTTTCAAATATGATTAAAATGTTAGTTTATTTAAATTCTTTTTTTATATATAAATATAAATTTTAGTTTAATAGAAATTTTTAACTTGGGTAATTTCCGAATATATATATATATTATTATTATTTTTTATTCCTTTTCCAATTGTAAATTAAATTGTATAATTGCCTTAGGAAAATTTATAATAATAATTAAATTACCTTTTTGCAATTTTCAAATTGTAAGTTAAAAAAATTGTATTAAATTTTATAATTGGAAAAGTACTTAAAATTTGTTGGGTTACGTAGTTGGTATTTGGACTCATGGAAAAGGAATTATTGCACATTATCATGATTTGAATCTAATGACTAAATTAATCGCTATTTTGGAATCTATGACCATAGGAATCATTCATTGCTTAATCATGCACGCAAGTCGCACTATTCTTATAACATGCAAATTACTTATAGATTAATTACATTTATTGACTTTTTCATGCAAGTTGCACTATCCTTATAACATGCAAATTTACTTATATATTTATTTACATCTATTGACCTTTTCATGCAAGTTGCACTATTCTTCATGCAAATGACTTATAGATTAATTACATTTATTGACGTTCTCATGCGAGTTGCACTAGTCTTATAACATGCAAATTATTTATAGATTAATTGCATTTATTGACTTTTTCATGCAAGTTGCACTATTCTTATAACATGTAAATTACTTATAGACTAATTTCATTTATTGGCATTTCCATCTCCATGCAAGTTTCACGTTTAAATATTATTATGCAAGTTTCCTAATCGTTATTATTATGCAAAGTTATATTTCAAGTTTTGAATAATAAATAATGTTAGTTATGGTTTCTATTCCATATAATTCATCAAGTAGTTATTTCAAGTAATTGAGCTTTGCAAATGTCTAAATTCATAATTATTTTTCAAGCATGATGTTTATCATAAGTTAGAAAATTAAATAAAGGAAGTTGGAAAACCAAAACCAAGTAGCATTTGGTATATACAGTGCCTCTAGCTAATGTCGTCGTGTTGAACTCCTGCACTTAACGCCTAATAAAGCTACATCAATGACGTTTGTGGCATCATCCCTATAAATTGTCGAGGAGTAATAAGGGACACTTGGAAGTTAAAATCCAAGGGGCAGGTAATCCCCCTTGGATCGATAATTTAATAAGATAACTCTATAACAATCTTTCATCCGCTGAGTTAAACTATAGCAAACCCCCATAGGGATGGTGAGTGAAATGCTTTATGAAATTGATTTAATCTCGACAATTGTTGTCGATTGACAATTGGTCAAGGGTGACGCTCATGATAAGAATTAGGATCTAGTTGTTTTAGGCCACAAGCAATAGGCCATCTTGAGCCTTTGCTTAAGCGCTACCATCGTGGGTAGCAACTACAGAGAAACTGTCTGGGACATTGACCCTAGAAAGGGTTGCGTACCCACCAATCAGTTTACATCAAACCATAGAGTAGAAAATAGAACTACATACTTTACGCCTTGATCTCGTGTCGAAGCGGGTATGTAGGCAGTCTTGGGACAGAGTTGTCGCTCGTACTCAGGCATTCGTGGGTGGGGTCTAGGCTTGGTATAGAGGGATTGAATAGAATCCTAATTTGAAAGATAATTAAAATGGGAAAAAAAAAGGTAATTCAATGCATACTCGGAAGGAATCCCATATGGATTCGCTTGACTTCCTGAGGCTTTAAGCCAAATTTCAAGGTGAAATTCAAGCTTGTATTATGTTATTAATCACTCCTAAGGACGACAACCTCGGTGCACTTCTGTTAGAAGAGTGTAGTACTTAGTGAGTGGCTTAGGACCTGAATGGTCATGATGAGCCTAAGTCTCTGGCCAGAGCACCTCCTATCCCGTTTGGTTAGATTCCTACCCCGTATGGGTAGATGCCTATCCCGTATTGGATAGATGAAATCTTATGTCTCGTATGGACCGATGCCTACCCCGTATGGGTAGATGCCTATCCTGTATTGGATAGATGAAATCTTATGTCCCGTATGGACCGATGCCTAACCCGTATGGTTAGATGCTCATCCCAGATGGATGAATGCCTAATCCAAATGGATGGATGCCCAGAGTATACAATTGAATTAAACATAATGATTAAATTAAACAAAACAAAAAAGAATGGTCAATTTTGTTGAGTTAATTATGGTGGGTTATTACATAGGAGGCTTGTTGTTGGGATTAAGGTGCCTCAACCATAAGAGTCCCAAGGAAATTATTTAATAAATCTAATGGTCTTGTGTGCTGATTTTATTTATTTAATGGAATATTTTAAGTTTCCAAAGTGCAAAGCTTAATTGCGGGGCTCGATGGCAAGTTGGGTGCAACAAGCTTTGAGGTGAAAGGAAATTGTGACACTTGGCATAAGGAGGGAACTTTGGAGAAGTAAAATTCTTAGGAGCTTCTCAAATCCCCCTCCAAGTGACATGTGGCAATTGCATCCTTTAGCATGTTTTTGGAAAGATTTTCATCGGGACCAAATCTTTCACTTGGATAGGCTTGAAGTAAAATAGAAAGTTTTAAATTAGCTCAAAAGGCCTGTTTATCTCATCTTAGATGATTTATGTTTATGGAATAAATAATATTTGTATTAAATATTATTTATGAAAGAGTTGTGCACAAAGGAAGTTTCTAATTACATTTGTAGATACATTGAATGTGGACGCTTTTGGGAGACTGTTATTTTTGCATTGTAATCTCTATAAATATAAGAATTGCTAGAGGAGTTGTAGAAGAGGAGAGGAGTTCATTTTTACAGGGGTTATGCTGCCGAAATTTCTTCTGGATGGAGCAGGACGTAAATCTCCATGTAAAGGCCTAGAGCTTGAATATTGTATTGTAACTATATTTTGTTGCTGAATAATACAATGGCTCTATGGAGTGTGGGATTTTTTACTCGAAAGGGTTTTCCCCACGGTAAATCTGTGTTCTATTCTTTTATTTTATGGTTCTGTGTTATTGAATCTAAATGTATGCATGCTGTTGAAACTACTCTTCAATCTGGAAAGATCTAAAATTGCAATCACTTTTCTCTAAGGGTTAATTGGGAAATAAATTGTGCCTGATTCCGCTTTATGGCATAGTAGTATGCATTTGCATTTGATGTTGGATGCACGTACTGATCTCAGATGGCCATTTTCTAGGATGCCCATTTTCCCTTCACTGGTTCCTCTGTGATTGTTCAAAATATGAAGAACTAGAAGATGTTGATGTGTATCTTCAAGAATAACTTTGTGAGGATCTACCACATCCCCTACTAGATCAAGTGTCATTGGTGTTATTGGTAGATGACTTGTTCCTCCAATTATCGCATTCATCACTTCGACTGTGTGGCCGATTATCACTTCTAAACCCTCCTCTCTCCATGTTGGCAAGCTTTAGAGCTTCTCTTCCTCCACATAACTAGCAATTGCACCTTGGTGTGCAATGGTTATGTGGCTATGTTGAAAAAGATGTTGAAGGTCAATAATTTGGAAGAAATGTGAATTGGTTTAAATCATTTAGAAAATGATGTTGTTTGTGTAATAATGGTCTCAATGGAAAAGTGATAGCTTCAAAACAACTATGCATCTACTTACAAGTATACAAACTTTATTGGAACAAAACCTCTTAATCAAGAAAATAATTAAAGCCCATTATCAACATATTCATGTTATGTTTGCATATAGAGAGACATAGGGATGGATAGGTAAGGATAGAAAGAGGGAGAGATAAAGGGGACTTCTTGATTAAAAGGTTTTGTTCCAATAATGTTTGGATCCTTGTAAGTAGATGCATAGTTGTTTTGAAGCTATCACTTCTACATTAAGACCATTATTACACAATCAACATCATTTTATAAATAGTTTAAACCAATTCACATTTTTTTTCTTCTGATTATTGACCTTCAACGTCTTTTTGATTTAACCATTGCACACCAAGGTGCAATTGCTAGTTTCTATTCCTTTTAAAAAGTGGAAAAGTTGATTCCTGGTTTAAACTGCATAAGAATAACTTATGAGTTTTTTAGGGCAACGTATAACCAAGTTACTAACTAATAAATCCTACTATATAACTTGGTATGTGAGTACGCACTAAGCTCTTTCTTAGTGGATATAACCTATACACTTAAAGTACAATTAAATGATTGTAATTAAATAAATTTGAATGATCATTCTAGCATAATTATATAGTGCATATATTATAAGATTTTAATGCAATGGTAAGAGGACGAAAAATTAACAATCACATTAAAATTAGATCTACTATCAATAAGATAGGTAGTATTGATGTTGAAATAATGTGGACAAATTTTATTATTGGTGCTAAATAAGAAAATAAGAAAAAAAAATAGTGTAGTTTTGTTGATTGAAGGGTGATTGCTAAGGTAGTGATTAAAAATTCTACTATATAAAAGACAGTTGTGAGTGAGTAAGATTGTTTAGTGAGAAACAAATTGCCTTGCGGGTAACAAAGATTTAAGGTATAAAAAAAATCACTATAAGGTTGCAAAGATTGTAGTGAGGAGATTATCACTGACAACATAGTAACCAATCAAGAAGGCTAATAGCTCTAACCAAAATGATAGCGATATAAATGTGAGTATTATATCGTATGTTGACTTTATTTTTTTATTAGAACCAATATTAATGCTATGGGTGATGTGGCTAAGTAGATATTAAGGTTACGAGAGAACACATATTAGTATAAGCACTCATAATAGTTTTAATGCTAATAAAGAGTAGTAGTGTTAGTTTGTAAGTAGTACAAAAATGTATTACAAGTAATCAATTATTAACATCTCAATCTTCTCAAATAAGAGAGAAGACCACTTTTAAATAACCCTTAATTAAAATTTAAGTTAGGGAGCTAGTGATGTTCTATTCAATAGTGGTTCTTGCACCAGGGATTAAACTTTGGCACTAGGAATGAATTTGTTTTGGAGTAGTGTCAACCCCCATCTTGATATGACTCTATCACTTCTTCTTCTGAGGTTCACATACTTGGAGAATGATCATCTAAATACCTTCGAAGCCACTTTCATGGGATTCTAATTATATCTTAATGTAACCTTTGTCATATGATAGTAAGGAAGTTGTTCATTCACTAGTGAATTTGTAATTGGTTCCATCCTCTAACCCATTTGTTGTTAAGTTTAGTTGCAAAATATTCTTTTTTTACATCACTTTAATGTCAAAGTAGATTTGGAGCATTAGATCACTTTTTAGGACATTAGATTTTCAAATATATTGAATAGAAAAATAACATACAAAAATAAGTCAATACTCAAAAAATAATTACAAATATGATTGTATTGATAAAAAGAATCATAAGCCACTTTAAAGGCTCAACCTCCTTAAATGAAAAAACTATTACAAAACATGATTTCAATATGATATTTATTTTACTATAACATTAGTATATAATCCACACAAAGAGTGACTTATAAGGTACAACCAATATGGGATGACAAATCCATATAATATAATATTAATTAAATAATTACATTATGCCTATTACAATGGTCAAATTAGTTAGGACACAAGATCAAAACAACTACAAGATATTTTTTTATCTTGGTTAGTGATAAATTATTAGTAGTTGTTAGTATAGGATGTGAGGCAATGTGGTTATGAAGGATATAGATCAATCTTGAACTTTATTAAACAACAACAAATTCACTTTTTATGACAACTATAATTTTCTTGAGATGGTAAAAAATTAAACCTATCAAATTGAAGCTCATCACACGCATGATTTGGGTGATAGTAAATGCATTCATCTTTATTATTGTCCTACATAGAAGAAGATTGGAAGCCTAATGACTATATTATGTGTACATTAATATGTCAAATTTAGAGATAAGCTTGAACTTGCATCTAATTTAATTATTAGATAATTTAGATGTACTTTTTATCTTTATAAGTATTTATTTTTTAGGTTAGTTTTTTTATATTAGATATTATTAATACATGATTTGGGTGATAGTAAATGAATTCATCTTTATTATTGTCCTCCATCTAGAATAAGATTGCAAGTCTAATGACTATATTAATGTGTACATAAATTTTTCAAATTTAGAGATAAGCTTGGACTTGCATCTAATTTAATTAGTAAAAGAGATATAAGATAATTTAGATGTGCTTTTTATTTTAATAAGTATTTATTTTTTAGGTTAGTTTTTTTTTTAAGAGGTAAACGATTTTGATCTCCGAAGTAAAAATTGAACAATAACATTTCAATAGAGTTTGAACCTTGATGGCAAGAACAATAACACTACAACTTAACCGCTACACTATATCAATGGTACTAGTATTTTTTAAATTGACTTAATAATTAATTTGTTATGCCTTTAATTTAATCATTATATAATATTATGTTATTGATTTTTTATTATTGTACTAACACATATATAATTACATTATTCCAAGTAATCTCACTACATGTTTGTAACTCTTACTAAAAAATATTGCTCTACTAAACTTTACATTTATATGTTAATTTGTAGTTAGATCTATATTGAAGGTTTATAGATATACTTATTAAGTAGCCATCTATAGACTTTAGAAATGGTTGATTAATTTGTTTATATGCATTTATATTTATTTTTGTTTAAATTTAATAATATAATATTTTATATCGGTTGATGTTTAGTACAATATATGTGTTTATATATTATATTATATAGTTAGATATATTAGAATTAACAATAAAAAAGTACAATGAGACATTATTGTTATTATTATTTATTAGTTGAGAATGAAAATAATTTAAAAAAAAAAAAATTCATCATTTATGTTGCAAGATTAACAATTAACATTAATAAAATCAAATAATATATGAGACCAAGAGCTATAGTAAAAATATATCACTAACACATCAATTAGACATAGAAGTTGTCTATTTAATCTTATGAAATTTCTAAACCCTTTTGATATAGATTTTCTACTTAATTTCTTAATAATTTTTTTTCTTACTTTGTCTTCTCAAATAAAAAAGAGGTTGTCCAATCCTAAATTATCTTCATATTTAATCCAAATATCATATTATCCACTCAAAAATAAAAACATAGTAGTATGTTACAAGATTAACAATTAATGTTAATAAGATCGAGAGCTATAATAGAAGTGTATAATTAGCACATTGATTAGACATAAGAGTTGTCTAATTAATCTGATGTAATTTCTAAACCTTTTTGATATATGATTTTTTACATAAGATGTTAAATAAAAAATTATTCTTTTGTCTTCTCAAATAAAATAGAGATTGTTCACTCTTAAATTATCTTCATCATACTTAATACGGATATCAAATTATCCACTCAAAAGTAAAAACAAGGACCAATCAAATGTCACTTTGTAAGGGATTCCACATTTTCATTCTACCATTGTTTACATTTTGTCTCTTTGAGGATGAATGACTACTTGTGTTAATGAAGCATGTTTGTAAGTGACTCTATATTGATAATGTTGTGTGAAAAATATATTTTTAATTATTTGCCTTTATGCTAGATACTTATGATGCTAAAAAAAAAAACATACATACATACATACATACATTCATACATACATACATACATACATACATACATACATACCTTCATACATACATACATACATGCATACATACATACGTATGTACGTACATACATACATACATACATACATACATACATACATACATACATACATAGACACACACACACACACACACACACACATGAATATGAAAATATGAGAAAGAAAGAAAAAAGTAGTCATAATAGGGGAAAAAATGGGCTATGATATAAACTTGTATATAACTAAAGTAAAATTATACATATATACGTATAATAAAAAAAAAAGAATTTAAGGCAATACAACATAGATGAAATCCAAAGAATGCATATATACATGTATAAGGCTACCTATGTTTCCATGCATATACATATATATAAAGAAAATGGGTATTGTAATGGGCCCCAAGACACACATCTAGGAACTTAGCCAATTGGACATGTTTTTTTTTGAAAGAACAATACCAACAAATAAGGTATGACAACAACATGGTGTACCATACATCAACAAGCACATAAGTGTTATATCAAACATAATGGAACAAGAACACTAACAAAAAGAACAAGCTCACCATTTGTACAAGAAATGCAACACCAAAGGAAGAATTATTAATAATGGGATGAAACCACCATGGTGCACCTACGGGAGAGGAAGACAACACCTAAACAATGATCAAGTGCTAACACATGATCATGCTCTCACACAAACATAACACAAGGGTAGGCTAAGGGTATCATCAACGCCAATTCCCCAATAAAACACACTTACACACTTTTACAACATCAAAGGAAACCTACATAAATGACAAAATAATTAGGAGATAACACATCTTGACTAGACGACATATCCACCAAATTTTACAATGAGTAGGAAAAGGGTAACAACCAGCTCCAATCGACTCATCAACAACCTTAACACTACCGAAACATAAGGTAAAGCCTTTGCAATAGGTTTCCTTACTAGGAGGTACAAATCTTATTATAAAGAGAATAACTTTACAAGCATCAAAGAAAGTTGAATCCATAATATGAAGTAAGTAGTAGACTCGAAACTAATACAACAACCATTATTAGGCTTTCGAGATAATCAAGAGTAAATGGACACGATTACATTTTTTTTCAAAAAATGTCAAAAAGTTGATTAACTCATTGCTAGAAAATAGGTCACAATAATTTAGCAATTGAAAGAACTCAAAAGTTAAATTTATAACTTAAGTTTGATAAGTCACAATGATATTTAACCAAACCAAAAGATTTAAATTTTCATAAGTAATTAATGTTCTTTCAAATACAAAAAACAAAAAATACAATTATGTTCATAAATACAACTAAATCAATAATATAGTTTCATAGAAATCTTGACCTTTAAGATGCATTGTACTTCATATACTAAATGAAATTATCCAAACAAAAAAGAAAATGTTTAAAACTCATAGATTAGACATGTATCCAAGTCTAATGAAACAATGATTCAACTCAATAATGTAGTATGTATTATTATAGTTTTGAAATTGAATTACAATTATTTGAACTTCACAATGCATTTCACAAACATTAAAACTTTAAAATTTCCAATTGTATCAATTGTAGCTTTGTAAATAACTGATAGTAAAATATTGAAAATGATAACCTTGTTAGGTGCAGCAAATCATTTACTTCAAAAATAATAAGAAAAACATTAAAGGATGCTTAAACAATACATGACAGACAAAAAATGAAAATACAACCAAAAAATAAGCTAGGTCATTGCCTTAGTGAGGTACAATAAATTCACCTTCCACTTACAACTAAATAGAGGAGTAAAGTAAATAAATGACTTCTCAAACACTAAATAACAAATATTCACCTATACTTAACAATATAGAGAAGAAATGAGCTCAAAAAAGCCATTTTGGTCATTGCCTTAATGAGCTATGACAACGTCACCTTTCATTTGAAGTGTGATTGCATTGGACATGATAATCAAACATACCTCAACTTAAGCTCAACAATATCTCAATGCAAACCTCCACATTCTCTCTATTGAATCTCTTCAACACCATGAAATGTGCAAAGAAAAAGTGAACAACTATAGGCTGAAAATGCAACAAGATTTGGAGAAGGAGACAATCAATTGTGAGCTATTGTGCTTCTACAACATTGAAGATGATATCATTTTATATATGTAAGTATGAAGGCGCACTTACTAAATGCTATCCCATGGAGTTGTATGTGAAGGCACACTATTTAAATATTTTGGCATTTGATTGAAACATGTTTGGTTGCATGCCAAAAGAAGTCAATGTAAATATGTGGTGGACTGATGGTGCTCTATAGCTAAGCTTAGTCCACATGCAACATGGATGCCTGCAAGAAGTTGAGCCCACTTTTTGGCCAAAAAGTGGAAGTGTTTTCCCTGTTTTTTAGATTTTGTCCTAGTAATAGAAAATATAGTGCTCGAAGTCTGCTTTCCAAATATATAATTTATTTTAATACCAAGATCTTAAAAATTAATTTTGAATAGGCATTGCTAAAACCTATAGCTTAAAAGTCACTTTTCAGGACCATACCATGCTCATGTACGACAAGCATAATTTGGCCTAAATGAAAGTATTTTTTTGAATCCTGTTGGAAAACATGTGTAACTCACTCACCTTTTATGAGGATTTTTTTTTTTGTAATTTTTTTCTGCATTTTTTTTGTTAATTTTTTATTGGGCATAATCATTGTTTTGAAAAATCCTCTTGTATAGCAAGCATAATTTGATAAACTTAACATTTTTTAATTTTTAATTTTAAAAAAAATTGTATATAATTGTCTCTAGTTTGATGCCATATAATTTTTTTTCAAAAAACTTAAAGAGAAAAAAATTATTAAAAAACTAAAAAACCCCATTATTTCAATTTTATGGACCTCTTCCATTAGAAATTATTTTTAAAATAAAAATATTGATCAATTTTTTAAAAAATTACATATTTGGAATCTAGACAGTCTCTATTGTAATGGGTTTTCATTGTTTAAAAAATTCTGAAAAATTTGGTGTTCAAATATATTTTTGAAGTCATTATTTTGTATGAAGATTGATTTGGCCTTCAAGTTGCAGGTCAAACTAAGTTCAAGCCAAAGGGACTTTGTTTTTTTCAATAATTGAAAATAATTTTGAAAATGGGACCCCATTTTGAAAACAAAACAGGATCTTGTTTCTGTTTTTTTTAGTTTATTAAAAATAAGTTGTATATACATGAAATATTAAATGTTATATTTCATGTATATATTGACAAAATGTTTGAGAGTGGTTTAAGATCTCAAGGAGTTATAATGTGAATTCTAAATTTTAGAAGATCTTATAAATTTTCAGACTTAGTCAAATTCCAGCAATCAGCAAGCTTCTATCAACATTTTCTCACTCTCTCTATATATCACATTCTTTATCTCCCTCAAGCTCTAGACCTATCTCTCTCCATATTACTCTTCTTATATCCCTATCTACCTCTCTCTATCTATCTCCTCTCTCTCCCAAAATCTAGATCTATCTCTCCACCTCTCTCTCACATCCTCAACTCTCTACTCTTTTCCTCCTCTCTCTTTCTATGCACCTCCCCTCACTCCCTCCCTACCTTTATTTCTCTCTATATACCTCTCTATCTCTCTCTCTCCCTACCTACTTAGTTAGATGTTTAAATATTTAAATTTCTTTCTAATATGTTTAAATGTTATGTATGCACTCTAGAAGTTTTCAATGTTATGTATAAATGTTAAAAATGTATAGCTAGATGTTAAAATGTTATCCTAGGACCCCTTAGTACACCCTAGGACCTCTTAAGACACCTATGACGCCTTAAGACACTTAGGACCCCTTAGTATATCTTAGGACCTATTAAGACATTATAGGACCTCTTAGTACATGCTAGGACATCTTTTGACCCCTTAAGACACCTAGGACCCCTTAGTACATCGTAGGTCCTCTTAAGACATCATACAAACCTTTAATGCATCCTAGGAGATATTAAAACTCTCATGCGCCCTCGATACATCATAAGACATCTATTAACCCCTTAAGACACCCAAGACTCCAAGTAGTACATCTTAAGACATCATACCACCCCTTAGGACATCTTAGTACATCCTAGGACCCCTTAAGATACCTAGGACCCCTTAAGACACCTAGGACCCCTTAGTAGATCCTAGGACCTATTCAGACAAATCATACAACCCCTTAGTACATCGTAGGCCCCTTAAGACATCCTATTACATAAGACATGCCCTTAGTAAATCTTGGGCCCCTTAAGACATCTTGGTACATCTCTCTCTCTCTCTCTCTCTCTCTCTCTCTCTCTCTCTCTCTCTCTCTCTCTCTCTCTCCCTCCCCTTAAGTCTTTTTAGGACCTCTCTCCCTTTATCCTCGTTTAGCCTTTTTAATACTCTCTCTCTCTCTCATGGTGTCCAAAGGGGTCATATGGTGTTCTAACACGCATGGTCCCTTAGGAATCCATATGACCCCTAACGACACCATATGACCCCTTAGGACACCATATGACCCCTCAAGACACCATATGACCCCTTTTAACATCCTAGTACATGACTTGACCCCTTAGGACACCATATGAACCCTTTTAACATCCTAGTACACAACATGACCCCTTAGGACACCATATGTCCCCTTAGGACAATGTGATGTCCTAATAGGTCATATGGTGTCCTAAGGGGTCATATGGTGTTCTAACACATGTGTCACCCCTAAGGACCCCATATGACCCCTAACAACACCATATAACTTCTTAGGACACCATATGACCCCTCAGGATACCATATGACCCCTTTTAACATCCTAGTACATGACATGACCCCTTAGGACACCATATGACCCCTTAGTACAATATAATGGATCCTAAGGGATCATATGGTGTCCTGAGGGGTCATATGGTGTTCAAACACATGTGTGGCCCCTTAAAAGCCCATATGACCCCTAATGACACCATGTGACCCCTTAGGACACCATATGACCCCTTAGGACAACATGATGTCCCAATGGGTCATATGGTGTCCTAAGGGGTCATATAGTATTCTAACACATGTTTAGCCCCTTAGGATCCCATATGACCCCTAACAACACCATATGACCACTTAGGACACTATATGACCCCTCATAATACCACAGGACCCCTTAGGACACTATATGACCCTTCAGGACACCATATGACCCCTTAGAACACTATATGACCCCTTAGAACACCATATGACCCCTTTTAACATCCTAGTATACAACATGACCCCTTAGGACACCATATGACCCCTTTTAACATTCTAGTCAACAATATGACCCCTTAGGACACCATATGACCCTTTATGATATCATATGACCCCTTAGGACAATATGATGTCCTAAGGGGTCATATGATGTTCTAACACATGTGTCGCCCCTTATGACCCTCTATGACCCCTAATGACACCATATAACCCCTTATGACACTATATAACCCCTCAAGATACCATATGACCCCTTTTAACATCCTAGTACATGACATGACCCCTTAAGACACCATATGACCCCTTAGTACAATATGATGGATCCTAATCAGTCATATGGTACATACTAAAGAGTCATATGGTGTTCTAACATGTGTGGCCCCTTAGGAGTCCATATGACCCCTAACAACACCATATGACCCCTTAGAACACCACATGACCCCTTGTAACATCCTAGTACACGACATGACCCCTTAGGACACCATATGACCCCATATTGTCCTAATGGGTCATATGGTGTTCTAACACGTGTGGCCCCTTTGGACATCATATGACCCTTAACGACACCATATGACCACTTAGGATGCTATATGACCCCTCAAAACATTATATGACCCCTTAGGATACTATATGACCCTTTAGGACACCATATGACCCCTTAGAACACCATGTGAACCCTTTTAACATCCTAATACACCATATGACCCTTTTGGATACTGTATGACCCCTCAGGACACCATATGACCCCTTTTAACATCCTAGTACACGACATGACCCCTTAGGACACCATATGACCTCTTAGGACATTCATATGGTGTTTAGAGAAGTCATATGGTGTCCTTAAGAGTCATATGGTGTCGTTAGGGGTCATAAGGGTAACTAAGGGGCCACACATGTGTTAGAACACCATATGACCCCTTAGTACAATATGATGTCCTAATGGGTCATATGGTGTCCTAAGGGGTCATATGGTATTCTAAGGGGTTATATGGTGTTCTAACACATGTGTGGCCCCTTAGGAGCCCATATGACCTCTAACGACACCATATGACCCCTTAGGACACCATATGATGTCCTAATTTGGGTCATATGGTGTCTTGAGGGGTCATATGGTGCTCTAACACAACTGTGGCCCCTTATGACCCTGTACAATACTATATGACCTCGTACGACACCATATGACCTCTTACGACACCATATGACCCCTTAGGACAATATGATGTCCTAACAGGTCATGTGGTGTCCTAGCAGGTCATATTGTGTTCTAACACATGTGTGGTCCTTTAGGACCCCATATGAACCCTAGCAACATGATATGCCCCCTTAGGACACCATATGGCCCCTTAGGACACCACCTGACCCCTTAAGACACCATATGACCCCTTAGGACACCATATGACCCCTTATGACAATATCATGTCCTAAGGGCTCATATGGTGTTTTAACACATGTGTGGCCCCTTAGGACCCCATATGCCCCTAATGACGTGAACCCTCAAGACACCATATGACTCATAATGATACCATATTACCCCTTTGGACACTATATGACCCCTTAGGACACCATATCACCCATTCAAATATCATATGGTGTCCTAAGGGGTCATTCGATGTCCTAAGGGGTCATATGGTGTCGTTAGGGGTCATATGAGGTCTTAAGGGGCCACACATTTGTTAGAACACCATATGACCCCCTAAGACACCATATGATCCCTTAGGAGATCATATGGTGTCCTTAAGGCTCATATGGTGTCCTAAGGGGTCATGTCATGTACTAGAATGTTAAAAGGGGTCATATGGTGTCTCAAGGGGCCATATGGTGTTGTTAGGTGTCATATGGTGTCCTAAGGGGTCATATGGTGTCGTTAGGTATCATATGGGGTCTTAAAGGGTCATATGATGTCATTAGGGGTCATATGGGGTCCTAAGGGACCACACATGTGTCATAAAACCATATGACCCCTTAGAACATCATTATTTTGTAAGGGGTCATATGGTGTCCTAAGGGGTCATGTCGTGTACTCAGATGTTAAAAGGGGTCATATGACATCTTAAGGGGTCGTATGGTGTATTTAGGGGTCATATAGTGTCCTAAGGTGTCATATGGTGTCTTAAGGGGCCACACATGTGTTAGAACACTATATGACTCTTTAGGACATCATATTGTCCTAAGCGTTGATATGGTGTTTTAAGAAGTCATATGGTGTCCTAAGGGGTCATGTCATGTACTAGGATGTTAAAAGGGATCATATGGTGTCTTGAGGAGTCATATGGTTCCTTAAGGGGTCATATGGTGTCGTTAGGGGTCATATCAGGTCCAAAGGCTTCATATGGTGTCATTAGATGTCATATGGGGTCCCAAGGGGCCACACATGTGTTAGAACACCATGTGACCCCTTTAGACACCATATGATCCCATAAGACATCATATTGTCCTAAAGGGTCATATGGTGTCCTAAGGGTTCATATGGTGTCTTAAGGGGTAATGTCATGTACTAGGATGTTAAAATGGGTCATATGGTGTCCTAAGGGGTCATATAGTTACCTAAGGGGTCATATGGTGTCCTGAGGGGTCATATAGTGTCCTAAGGGGTCATATGGTGTCATTAGAGGTCATATAGTGTCTTAAGGGGTCATATGGTGTCGTTAGGGGTCATATGGGGTCCCAAGCGGGGACATGTGTTAGAACACCATATGACCCCTTAGGGCACCATATGACCCATTAGGACATCATATGGTGTCCTAAGGGGTCATAAGGGGCCACATATGTGTTAGAACACCATATGACCCCTTAGGGTGTCATATGGTGTCCTTAGGGCTCATATGGTGTCCTAAGGGGTCATGTCATACATACTAGGATGTTAAAAATGGTCATATGGTGTCTTGGGGTCATATAGGGTCCTAAGGGGCCACACATGTTGTAATATGGTAAAAATTGATGATGGGAGATAAAGTGGAAAGCTTTACTCCCCTCAAAAGAGGGATGAAAGTTTCACAAAGGATTCCCTTCAATTTTTCACACATTACATTCAAAAGAGGGGTTGACTTCACTAGATCCAATCCCCAATGGTAAAAGATTGAATACTAAGTGAATTGCAGTGAATTTGGAAAGTATTAGGAAAGTAAATTAACGCTCTTTTGTAATAGATTAGTTGAATTAAGCAAATTGAGACTAAGTGCAAATATCTTGAGATAGAGATGCGGAATGAAGCTATGCACCTAGAATTAGCAGTAGAATGTCGAGATGAAGCTTCCCTACAAATTTGACAAAAATTTACAGGGACCATGTGAAAGTTATGCACAGTCCTCCGAAAAATCCGTGTGCCGAAAAGGGTTTTTCTGTCTTTGAAAATGAAGCCTAAACTTGCAATTACAGTCACACACCTGCAACCTACACACAAAAAAGAGAGGGAAATGTTGTTGGGATTGGGGGTTTGCCTTCAGGTCAAACCCCATTTTGGAATTAACCAAGTGGTTGAAAAATGTTGCAAGTAAATGAAAGGAAATGTCTGAAGTAAATCCACCTGAAGGAGGGGATGCAATTGAAAGATTGATACCTTTGTAGATAAAATTGCTTGAATGGATATATGAAATAGGATGTCTTGAATGTTGATAGAAATCTCCTCTTCAATGGTTGAATCCTTGTCTAAATGCAACACCTAGCCTTGAAAGGAGACTTGAAATGCTCAATGCTTGAATGTTTGAATTCTTGAATGCTTCTTTTCGGTTATGATCAACTTCTCTTATCATCGAATTGTGCAAATAGGAGGGGAAGTTCTCCTTATATACTTGTCAATTAGGGGTGTTTAGGTAATTTCCCATCTTAGGCCGACATAAAAAGACTTTTCCTGCTAAAAAATTGACAAGCCCAATGCAAGGGGGGACCAAAGGGGGCCCAAACTAGTGCTAGGACAAGGGTGCCACACCCCTGTCCTGCCTTGATTTAGGACATGCAACAACAAAAGGCAGTGTAATATGATAAAAAAATGCAAGTTATTGATGGTATGAGCATGTTTCGGGTCTCCGATCAGGCTTAGGGATTCTTTCGCTAATTCAAAGACCCAAATGTGGTAAAAAATTGCAAGGGTCGTAATTTTATGACACTACATTTAGCCCCCACTTTAGTGGGAGTATAAGCATACGCCAATACTACCAGTAAAGTAAAAAGGGACAAGATTGAAAGAATTTCACCATGTCAAGGAGGCAAGATACACCTAGCCCCTAGTGGACTAAGGATCTTACAACTTTGATTGACAAAGTAAAAGGGAAGACCAAGAGGGAGAACCATGACTGCAAATAGTAAAGTTCCGCTCACTATGAGTCATGGAAAGAAAGGATACCAAAAATTATGAAGCAAAGCCAAAGTCCACTAAGTAACTTTAAGTATCAAGAAGGAAAATCTGAGTGGACTTTATTCTCCCACGTTAAAGCGATCGCTCACGCCTTATTGGGAGTGATTGCTTTAAGGTAGGATACACCTCCGAGAGAGAAAGAGAGGGAGCACGTTATCACAAGGATTTAGCCCCCAATCAAGAAATAAACCCAAGGATAATGAACACAAAACACGAAGCAAGAGGTGGCTTCACTTTTGTCAGGGTCAATATGTTGAATGATAACTCATGTATATCATGTATATATATGCATAGAATAGTCCTCATTCCACAAAGAAAGGAAACCACCTTGAAAGAAAGGGAACACATGTATCTTTTGAGTCAACATGAAAGAGACCAAAAGAGATCTTAGTGATTTGCATCGTCCTCAAGTAGACATCACTAGGGACAACAAATAGAAGAATAGGGATACACATAGAATAATTATCACAAAAGAGCAAGAAAGGAGAGATGTAAAGGATCTATGATACTAATGTAGTTAGTCTAGCACAACATCCACCTCTCAATCTCATTGATCATTATTTTGGGAAGGTAGGAAACACGCCAGAGGAGCGATGATCTGATTAAGGATCTATGACTGATTGCATAAAAATGCTAACGTTACAATTCTTAACAAATTGAAATTAGCATGTACATAAATATTTAATTATAAATAAATTGAAGTGATGAAATAGAAAAATTAGAGAGAAAGAGAAAGGAGACACAAACAACAAGATTTGATTACGAAGTTCCCCCCAAGGTGACTACGTCTCTGGGTCTGCCCAACTGGGTGAGACCGATCCAATTATGCTCCAAAAATGAGTTTACAAAGAGTTACAAAGCCACTCCTATCCGCACAATGCCACTTTTTGAAGTGCAGGAGTGAAGTACCAAAATCCATAATAGCTTCCTCTCGCTTCACCACTTGCAAATTACAAAAAAACATAGAAAACACTTAGCCAAAATTTCTTCTCCAATCTCTTGACTAAATTTCCAAATTCACTTACCAAATTTTCTCCTCCAACTCACAACATACCCCCCTTTTTTATACACATATTTTGCCAAATATGGTGTAAAACCATATGATTTTACAAATCACTCATATCTCCCAATTTTAACACTTAATCTTTTAAAATTATACTCAACCCTTAAATTATTGGCTCTTATAATTTTGAGCCTTACAAAATAATTTATTTTGGGTTGGTATAAATTTATTACAATCGGGTTTGTATGTTTTAGTTCATAGTTGCAAATGAAGGAGGGTTCAGATTTTCTCTAAGCCCTAAACTCTTGGCTTATCCTTAACAAAACTAAAAAAATTCAACATGTATCCCATAGTATCTGCATGGTATAGCGGTAGGGAGTGGATGCCAGTAACTATGGGGTCACTGGTTCAAACCATCGTCCCTCCATAATTCTCTATAGGGTGTTCAATAGCCTTGAAATAGAAGCGACCTCCAAATATATTTGAAGAATCTGCATAGCCTAGCGGAGGAGAGTGAAAATAGGAGAGCAGAGGTGAGGGGTTCTAATCCCCCTATCCATATTTTGGTAAACTCAACCGAATCACTTCCGAAACCGTCGCAACATTAGACATTTTTGGTGAATAAAAATTATCCACTCAAATCAATCCTCCCCACTGTAGAACTTTTGGACCTCCAAAAGTTGCATTTATTCATAAAATAAGTGAGGGCATGGACTCCCCACTTGCCTTGTGTCATCTGTGCATCTTTGTACCCGACTCACAATCAAGATTAAGACTACAAAAATATTGTTGATTATAAACATCATGATATCACTCCGATATGCCTCTACATCAATTGTTGTAGCCACTAACAATTGATACCAGTATCAAAGTGAGCAACAATATAGATACAAAAGTGAACAAATCAACAACATAATGGTCTTTCACCATAGGAACATTTTTACCAGAATGATCCCGATTATCCATGCTTTCATTTTCTATCTCCACAAGCTATCTTGTTGGCATATCCTGCAACATTTGTTCATCAGTAGCCTTGACCACCTTTGTATCCTGCCTCGAAACACCCGAACTAACAGACATGCGAGTCAAATTCTTACTCGCATTAATCACCCTCTTTAGTTGTCCTGTATTCGCAAAAGAATGATTAGTCTTAAATTTGTGAGAATGCGCAATATACTGCAAGCCATCTTTAAAGAAATGATAATGATTCTTCTCTCGATAGAAAATAGCCTTTGGATCAAATAGATAAGGGCTTCCAAGCACTATTCCACATATATCCAATGGAACCACATCGAATTGTACCTCATCCACAAACTTGCTTATGATCATGAATTGTAAGGTGCATTGCCTTGTTATTTGCAACTTACCATTCTCACAAATCCAACCTAGTGGATAGGGTCTCTTATGTGGTGTGGTTTTCAATCCCAAGTTTTTGACAACACTTTTAGAAATCAAGTTAACTTGAGAACCACTATCTATGAGTACATCAATTTTCACATTCTTGATAACCCTTACATGAAAAAGTTCATTTCTCTTTGGATCTTCAGGAACACTATCAACTCGAGAAGTAGAAGAACAACTATCAGAAGAAACACAAGCAATGGGAGCTTTACCTTTCAAACCCATCGCATAAATCTTAGATTCATCGTCAGAATCTGAACCAAGATCAATGGCAACATTTGTGGTCTTCTTCTTGCCTTTCTTTTTCTGATCCTTTTTTTGAGCCCACGTCGGTCTCAATTCAGGATGTAACTGCCAACAATGTTCTTCGTAATGCCCGTTCCTGTCACAAAGTGAGCATGTCAAAGTCAACTGAACATCTTTCTTTTTGGTAGTAGTTGTCTTCTTTCCTTTAGATGACTCTGCAACTTTGGATGACTTCTGTACAGAGCTACCATCACCAAAATTTTTATCAAAAGAACCCTTTCCTCCTGCCTCTAAGTGTGTGGCTTGGACAGAAACTTCATCCAAGTTAATAGGACTCAAGACCAAAATGGAATGTCTAAGATATGAGTGCAAACCGCCTATGTACTTTAACAAAGTATCCTATGTATACAAAGGGACATCCAGTGCAATAGCCCTCTTCCTAAACTCATGGGTGTACTCTTGGACAGACCACCCTTTCCCTTGCCTAAAACTTTGCCAGTTCATCATTAACTGTTGCATATGACCCAGGGGGTAGAATTGCTTCCTAAGAGCACCAACAAATTCTGACCAAGTCAAACTAACTCTACCATGTTGTGAGATTTCAGACTGAGTTCTACTCTCCCACCAGGTGAGAGCGATACCTCCCAACTGAAGGGTAGCCAATTAGATTCTAGAGGCATCATCAAGAAGACCTTGAACTCTACAATAAACCTCTACTTGCTGAACCCAATCATCTAACTTCTCAGCATCTAATTCCCCACAATATTTAGGCAGTTCAAATTTAATACCCAACTTAATTTTAGGCTTATACACACCCTTAAAAGGATTTCTAGAAGAATGAGAAGAAGAAGGGGATGAAGGAGGAGAAGGAGATGAAGGAGGATCTTCACCACCAAGTGGTCATTTATCCTGCTTATCTTCATGATCTTCTTGCTTCGACGAACCTTCTTCATGTGCCTTTCGCTCTTTATGCTCGTTGAACAAGAAATCCACCTTTGCGCTCAGAGCCATGAAAGCTCTTCAAAATTCCTACTCACTGATTTCCTTAGGTACCTCCATTTCAGACACAGACTTCTTTGGAAATGTCCTTCGTTTCCCGATTTCAATATTGTAGCCTTCAAGCTCACCTTGGCCTTGCAGGAGCTTGGATCTTGTCAGCATTCAAAATCTGCAATACTAGTCAAACTAGTTCTGATACCAAACTTGATCTGATTAAGGATCTATGACTGATTGCATAAAAATGCTAACGTTACAATTCTTAACAAATTGAAATTAGCATGTACATAAATGTTTAATTATAAATAAATTGAAGTGATGAAATAGAAAAATTAGAGAGAAAGAGAAAGGAGACACAAACAACAAGATTTGATTACGAAGTTCCCCCCAAGGTGACTACGTCTCCGGGTCTGCCCAACTGGGTGAGACCGATCCAATTATGCTCCAAAAATGAGTTTACAAAGAGTTACAAAGCCACTCCTATCCGCACAATGCCACTTTTTGAAGTGTAGGAGTGAAGTACCAAAATCCATAATAGCTTCCTCTCGCTTCACCACTTGCAAATTACAAAAAAACATAGAAAACACTTAGCCAAAATTCCTTCTCCAATCTTTTGACTAAATTCCCAAATTCACTTACCAAATTTTCTCCTCCAACTCACAACATACCCCCCTTTTTTATACACATATTTTGCCAAATATGGCATAAAACCATATGATTTTACAAATCACTCATATCTCCCAATTTTAACACTTAATCTTTTAAAATTATACTCAACCCTTAAATTATTGGCTCTTATAATTTTGAGCCTTACAAAATAATTTATTTTGGGTTGGGATAAATTTATTACAATCGGGTTTGTATGATTTAGTTAATTGTTGCAAATGAAGGAGGGTTCAGATTTTCTCTGAGCCCTAAACTCTCGACTTATCCTTAACAAAACTAAAAATATTCAACATGTATCCCAAAGTATCCGCATGGTATAGCGGTAGGGAGTGGACGCCAGTAACTATGGGGTCATCGGTTCAAACCATCGACCCTCTATAATTCTCTATAGGGTGTTCAATAGCCTTGAAATAGAAGCGACCTCCAAATATATTTGAAGAATCCGCATAGCCTAGCGGAGGAGAGTGAAAATAGGACAATAGAGGTGAGGGGTTCTAATTCCCCTATCCATATTTTGGTAAACTCAACCAAATCACTTCCGAAACTGTCACATCATTAGCCATTTTTGGTGAAAAAAAATTATCCACTTGGATCAAGCGACATCGAGCAAAATAGATGGAGCTATCATAAGATCCAAACATGAACTATGCTCATGTGCTAAGTCACTTTGTTCATTTCTAGGAGCTAAGATTAAGGCTTTTGAAAATTATATAGATAAATGTTTGTCAACATCAACATATTCATATTCAATATCAGAAGCATTAGGAGTTGTGTTATCATTATGAATAACAGTTTCACCTATTTCTTCCTTTAAGATTTATAAAAAGAGGAGCTCTAACATGAATAGAAGTAAAACCATCACATGTTTTCTACAACTTTTGATTTGGAGATTTAGGTTCAACATCTTGCTTAGGAGAAAATGGAACCATGTCAATTTTTGGTGTTTTGGGAGATTGAATAGTTTGAGAAACAACTTCATGAGCTCTAGCACGACGTTTTCATCGGCATTATCTTGCACAACGATTCCAACTAGTTTTAGTAGAAGGCTGAGAAGATTGAGGTATATTTGTTGAAGGAGGAATTTTCTCATCTTTGGTAGTTGGATGGTTAGGTTGAGGCATTTTAGGTTGGACAAGAGGAGAGGTAGGTCTCTTCTCTCTATAAGAGGAAGGAGGTGGAACTGCACCAAATAAAGGAGGAATGTTTGGTGTAGGAAGGAGACCAGGTCCATCATGAGGAGGTATAGGTCTAACCTTAGGAGGAATATTAGTGTTCTTCTTAAGAGAAGCCATCGTTTCATCCATAGGAATAGGTTGGCAATCTTCTCATGGAGGAAGATTAGTTCTATCCATTAGGGGAAGAACTTTATCTTCAATAATGATGGGAATATCAAGTGTTGGAGTTCTAGGTTGGCTTAAGGATAATATAATATCTTTCATCCATTTTTTATAAGATTGAAAGAGAGAATCCCTTCTTGGTGGAAGTGATCTAAATTGTTGAGGCCAAAAGTAATCAATGGGAACACTCGGGCTTCTTTCGGTTGGTCGAAATAAACTATGGTTAACAATTATGATTTCTCCATTGTGGGAAAATTTCAAACAATTATGTATTGAAGAAGAAATAGCCTTCATGGAAGATATCCAAGGGTAACCTAACTTCACACATAATTGTTCAGATGAAGGAATGATAAAAAAGTTGACATCTATAGATTTAGTATGAAACTCAATAGGAAGTGTGATAGAACCAATAGTAGGACAAGAAAATCCATCAAATAACTTAACAACCACATTAGTATAATCATAGATTGGTTGATGCAAATGTAAATTATAAAGATATTCTTTAGTGATGAGATCAACCATGCAAGAGGGATCAATAAGAACACCATGATAAGGTTTGCCTTGGATCTTTGCAACTATGTATAAAGGTCCATCAGGGGCCTTTCTGGTATCACTAGGATAAAATGTCATACATGGATCCTTAGGTGTTTCTTGTTTCTCTACCAAATTAAACATATTTTGAGTTGTAAAAGTGAAATCGGTGGTAGAGAAAGAAGTGTGTTCAGTCTCAATCACGTTAGAGGTATGAGAGGGTAAAGGATCAGAGAAAATCTTAAGATTGTGATTAGGAGGAGCTACTGATTTGTTTCCCTTATCATTCACACCTGCCATAGATATAGTATTATTATCAATCAAGTCTTGAATTTTAAATTTTAATGCAAAACATTTTCAGTATCATGACCGAGTTGACGATGAAATTGACAAAAATAATTATTATCAAAGTTAGGTGAAGTTTCTTTAGAAGGATCAACTGGTTTTATTGGAGGAAGTTAGATAACATTTCTTTGTAACAACTAAGACATGATGTTATACAAAGATTCATTCAAAGGAGTAAATTCTTTCTCTCTTTTAAAAAAATTAGAAATAGGTGGCACACCTATTGTAGCATTCACATTGTTGTTGTTGATGGTGTAATTGAATTTGATGAAGACTTTGTTTGGTTTGAACTTCACAAATGGTTGTTGAGCACTCTCACCCTTATCACTTGAAGCCATAGGAGTAGATTGCTCCATTTGACTCACAATTAGTTGATAATTGTGAAGTGTTGCGCACAACTGCGGAAAGAAAGTTTAAACTCAGGAAAGAGAAGTTTTTCCCTAATGTATTTTTCCAAATTAGAAATGAAAATTCTTTGAATATCATTATTAGGCACTAGAAAAGAGATTTGAGAACAAAAATGCTTGTATCTACCAATGAAATCAGTCACTTTTTCTTTAACACCTTGTTTACAATGCATTAAATCAATCAAAGTGATTTTATGACCTATGTTGTTTTGAAATTGTAGAATAAAAGCATTTGCTAATTGTTGAAAAGAAGTAATAGAATAAGAAGGCAGAGAGAAATACCATTGTAAAGCCTTATCTCTTAATGTTCTAGTAAACAATTTGGCAAGCAATCTTTGATCATGAGCAAAGTCAGTACACAAAGTTTGGAATGTTTTGACACGTGTTAAAGGATCACCTTTTTCATTATAGAGTTCCAATTGAGGGACTTCAACATGTTTAGGAGGGATAACTCTAACAAATTCAAGAGAAAGTGGGCTCGCAACATCAAATGTGGGTACACTAAAGTTGGATTGAATCATTGAAGCAATCTGTTGTTGCAATGAAGACACAATTTGTGCAAGGTTATTAATGGTTGCTTCGGTTAAAGAATTTATGTTAGACATGTTTGATTGAGAAGGTGGTGTGATGTTATTGAAAGAAGACATTTATTGAGAATAAGGTGGTGGGACACTATGGTAATTAGGCATAGGTGATGATTGGGTAGGAAATGAGACACTAAAAGGAGGAGTAAAATGATTGGATGCATTGCCCTCTTATGTCACATTGATTGGTTGAGAGACAATAGGAATAGTCATTGAATTCATAGATAAAGATGGAGGATTGAATGAAGAAGATGGATTGCCCCCATGACCAATGGACGTTGTAGGTATGCAATTTTGAGTTGAAGTAGCCATGATGTTTGAAGTGAAAGTAGGAATACTAGCCATAGAAGTGGTCAAAGGGATGGAATGATTGGTTTGTGTAGGAGGTTGTGAATAACCTAAGTTCTCAACACAACTCTTCATAGGCATAATATTAGAATCAATAATATGAGCAATACCACACAATATATCAATTCCATTCTTGTCACTTTGAATCATGTATTTTAGACCTTCAATTAATGGAAGAGCTTCACTATTAGAATATTCTTGGGACATCCATTGTTGGAAATTGTCAAATTGATTGTCCAATTTTGAAAGTTGATCTATGGAAACTCTAGTTAAAGCTTCTTCTTCATCATGGGAATCGTCAATTGGGTAGGTAGAGATATTATTAGGATGAGAAGAATTAGCACTATCCTCATTGTAGAAGTCACCCAAATTAGGCTCTATCTCTTCGGGAATTAAACCTTGGGAAGCCTTAATTCTAACACTTCTCTAACGGGGATAGTATAGGTAGGACTAATAGTTGTAAAACTCATGCATTACACGGAAAAATTTGAAATTTGAATTTGAATTTTGAATTTTGGGAACAAAGTTTGTAAAATTAAATAATGCAAAATTCAAGAAAATGATGATTATACAATTTGAACTTTGTGGAAATAAGAAATGACACAATATCCAAGAAGATTTATAATTAATAAAAAGAGATTGAAATTTAAAATTAGGGCCAATAGGATACCACTTAATTTAAAATTTAAAATTGACACAATTAAGATCTTAAAATTAGGGCAGATGATAATTAACCACTTAATTTTAATTGTTTCCTTGAAAGTTGCAATGTTGAATTTGGGAAGTGTTTTCGATTTTAGAGGGATCAAAATTCAACAAAATCAGCCAACTCCATGGATTTAAGTAGTTAAATACAGTCATAACAGTCTCTCCAAATTTTCGGAAAAAAGCCAGGGACCGTGTGCAAGTTATGCACAATCCTCCCAACTTTTTTCGGAAATTTTCAGGGATGAAAGCTGCAATTATTTGAGAGCTAACCTCAAAAAATGGATTGATTTTATGATCTCTAGATAGGTTAAATTAAGGTTTGAATGTCGAAATAGGACCCTATTAGGGTTTTGTAAAAAAGATAAGAAATTGAATTACAATTGTGAAAAAGGTCAAACCTAATGGATAGAGCCACCTTAAATAATATTTAGAAAACTAAACTTGGTTGAAATTGAATGAAATTTGTACAAAATCCAATTAAATTTGAAAATTAGGGTTTTAGGACCTAACCACAGAATTTTGAAATTTTGAATTTTGGGAAAAGGAAGGAAATTGAAAATTTGGATTTTAGGCAATTAGGGTTTTGACAATTAAGCACTTAATTTTGTAAATTTGATTTGCAAATTGAACAAGACAATGAAAGAATTGAATTTGACAAGCAATGTAATTTTCAGATCTAAGAAAATAGATAGCAATTTTTGCAAAATACAAGTTTAATTTCAATTTTAGTAGCTAGGGTTTTGAATGAATTAACCACTAAGTTTGTGTAAATTACAAGAAAATTAAATTTGTAAATGAAAAGTATGCAATAATTTTCAATGTAAATCATGTAAGATGTCGGGTTCACCAAAATGTAATATGGTGAAAAATGATGAGGGAAGATCAAGTGGAATGCTTTACTCCCCTCAAAAGAGGGATGAAAGTTTCACAGAGGATTCCCTTCAATTTTTCACACATTTCATTTAAAAGAGGGGTTGAATTCACTAGATCCAATCCTCAATGGTAAGAGATTGAATACTAAGTGAATTGCAGTGAATTTGGAAAGTATTAGGAAAGTAAATTAACCCTCTTTTGTAATAGATTAGTTGAATTAAGCAAATTGAGACTAAGTGTAGATATCTCAAGATAGAGATGCAGGATGAAACTATGCACCTGGAATTAGTAGTAGAATGTCGAGACGAAGCTTCCCAACAAATATGAGCAAAAGTTTTAGGGACCATGTGCAAGTTATGCATGGTCCTCCAAAAAATCCGTTCACTGGAAAGGGTTTTTTCGTCTTTGAAAATGAATCCTAAACCTGCTTTTGTAGCCGCGCACCTGCAACCTACACACATAAAAGAGAGGGATGTTGTTGGGATTGGGGTTTTTCCTTCAGTTTAAACCCCATTTTGGAATTAACCAAGTGGTTGAAAAATGCTGCAAGTAAATGAAAGGGAATGTCTGAAGTAAATCCACCTCAAGGAGGGGATGTAATTGAAATGATGATACCTTTGTAGATGAATTTTCTTGAATGGATATGTGAAATAAGATGTCTTGAATGTTGATAAAAATCTCCTTTTCAATGATTGAATCCTTGTCTTGAATGCAACACCTAGCCTTGAAAGGAGACTAGAAATGCTCAATGCTTGAACAAATGCTTGAATGTTTGAATGCTTATTTTTTCTTATGATCAACTTCACTTATCATCAACTTTTGAAAATAAAAGGGGAAGTGCTCCTTATATACTTGCCAATTAGGGGTGTTTAGGTAATTTATCATCTTAGGCAGACATATAAAGAGTTTTCCTACTCAACAATTAACAAGCCCAATGCAAGGGGGACCAAAGGGGGCCCAAAATAGGGCTAGGACATGGGCGTCATGCCCCTGTCCTGCCCTAATTTAAGACAAGAAGCAGCAAAAGGCAGTGCAATATGATGAAAAAATACAAGTTATTGATGGTATGAGCATGTTTCAGGTCTCTGATCAGGCTTAGGGATTTGTCCACTAATTTAAAGACCCAAATGCGGTTGAAAATTGCAAGGGTCACAATTTTATGATGCTACATGTGTTAGAACACAATACAACCCCTTAAGACACCATTTGACCCCTTAGGACATCATATTGTTCTAAGGGGTCATATGGTGTCCTAAGGGGTCATGTCATACATACCAAGATGTTAAAAAGGGTCATATGGTGTCCTGAGGGGTCATATGAGGTCTTAAGGGGCCACACATGTGCTATAACACCATATGACCCTTTAGGAGATCATATTGTCCTAAGGGGTCATATAGTGTCCTAAGGGATCATGTTGTGTACTAGGATGTTAAAAGGGGTCATATGGTCTCCTGAGGGGTAAGTAGAGAGTTGGAGGGAGGGATGTATGAATAGAGAGGGAGGAAGAGGGGAGATAGTGATTTTTAGAGGGGGAAATAGATAAAGAGAGGTGGAGAGGGAAGGATATAGAGACAGGTGAGATATACAAAAGTGAAGTGGAGAGTTGGAGTGAGGGAGAGAAGGAGAGTTATTCAAAGAGAGGGAGGGAAGGAGAGGTAGTCTTTACTCCACCTCTCTATCAAGTACCAATCTATCTATACTATCTATCTCCCCTCTCCCTTTATGTATTTATCTCTTCTCTCTAGATATGGGTATCTATCTTCCCTCCTGCTCTCTTTATCTCCCCTCTCCCTCTCTCTAAAAACCTCTCTTTCTATCCCTATATATAACTTTTATCTCCCCTAATTTTGTACCTCCTTCCTTCCATTCTCTCTCTCTCTCTCTCTCTCTCTCTCCCCATACTCTCTCTCTAGCTACTTATCTCTATCTACCTGACCTCTCTTTAAATATCTCCCCTTCTCTCCATCACTCCACGTCTCCCCTCCACTTTTATATATATCACCTATCTCTATCTATTTTCCCCCTCTCAAATTATCATTATCTCCCCTCTTCCTATCTCTCTTTCTCTATATATATCTACCTCCTTGCAAGACCTCTATTTCTATCTTTTATTCTATCTCCCAAAATTTCCCTTACCACTTCTATCAATCTCACTCTTTCTCTATTACCTTTTTCTCAACCTACATCTCTCTTCCTCCCCACCTATATCTCTACCTCTCTCTAGAGTGAGATAGAGAGGTAGAAAGGGGATAGAAGGGAGATAAAATTAGAGAGGGGATGAGGGAGGGGTGGAGAGAGATATGTTGGTAGGGAGGGAGAGAAAGGTATGTAGAGAGAGATAGATAGGTATATGTTGAGAAATAGAGGTAGGTAGGGAGTGAGGGGATATGTAGAGATAGATGAGATAGAGAGTAAAGAGTTAAGGATGAGAGAGAGAGATGTTGGTAGGGAGGGAGAGAAAGGTATGTAGAAAGAGAGAGAGATAGGTATATGTAGAGAAATAGAGGTAGTTAGGGAGTGAGGGGATGTGTGAGAGAGAGGTAGAGATAGGTCTATATTTTGGGAGAGAAAGGAGAGAGTGAGATAGAGAGGTAGAGAGAAGATAGAGGGGAGATAAAAGTAGAGAGAGAGAGAGAGAGAGAGAGAGAGAGAGAGAGAGAGAGAGAGAGAGAGAGAGAGAGAGAGAGAGAGAGAGAGAGAGAGAGAGAGAGAGAGAGAGAGAGAGAGAGAGAGAGATAAGTTGGTAGGGAGGGTGAGAAAGATACGTAGAGAGAGAATTATATATGTATAGAAATAGAGGTAGGTAGGGAGTGAGGGGAGGTTTGTAGAGAGGGGAGACAAAAAGTAGAGAGTTAGGGATGTGAGAGAGAGATAGAGAGATAGGTCTAGATTTCGGGATAGAGAAAAGAGTGAGATATAGAGGTAGAGAGGGGATATAGGAAGAGTGCTATGGAGAGATAAGATTCTAGATCTCAAGGAAGATAAAGAGAGCTAGAAAATGATGATAGGAGCCTGTTGATTACTGAAATTTGACT
Organism: Cryptomeria japonica; assembly: GCF_030272615.1. Classification (NCBI taxonomy): domain Eukaryota; kingdom Viridiplantae; phylum Streptophyta; class Pinopsida; order Cupressales; family Cupressaceae; genus Cryptomeria; species Cryptomeria japonica. The sequence continues at coordinate 165,264,044 of NC_081410.1, forward strand.
AAGTTCGAAAAACTTATAAGATCTTCTAAAAATCTAGAATTTGCATTATAACTCCTAGATATTTGAAACCACTTTCAAACATCTCACCAATATAGATATGGAGAGAGATGTATCTAGAGATCAAGGAAGATAAAGAGATTGAGATAAAGAGAGCTTGAAAATGTTGAATTGCGTATTACTGAAATTTGACTGTCTGAAAATTTATAAGATCTTCTAAAATCTAGAATTTGCATTATAATTCCTAGAGTTCTGAAACTACTCTTAAACATCCTGCCAATATATACATGAAATATAATTTAAAGTATAATAAAGGAAAAATAAAAAGGGAAATGTGACTTATACTTAAATGTTTTTTATTAGTAAAGCAACGTTAACTAGGGCTCTAACCCTTAACATAGTAAAAAAATATCAATAGAAAACAAACAACATCAAGAGAAATGATGTTGGCAACAAGGACAACAACCCAAAGGTAGTTAGAAACAAACACAATCAGATAACCAAGGAATCCTATCCAACCAGAGAACAAAGAAGACCCCAATCAAAGGGAGGGAGAGACACCCAAACCCCAACAAGGGGAGGTTTGGGGCAGGGGAGAAGACTTCCCCTTCCACTTGCGAGCAACCACACTCTAGGAAATGTTTTCATTAGGTCCATCAAAAGAGAGATCTATCGGAAGGGACCCCAAAGGGTTAAAATCAGTGTTGTCAACAGAGTGTTGCAACATAGCAACAAGAGGTTGCTAAAGAGCAACACCAGGTTGTGATAAAATATTAGTAGAAGAGTGTGGCTGTAGAATAGGAGAAGCAGGAGTGGGGACCTTAGGAAATGAGGCCACAAAAGGAGCAATAGGAGCATCGATAGTCGTGAGGGGTACGAAATCGACATCATCATCATGAGAGGAGCCAACATACACAAAGTCAAGAGCATTGATTGTTAAGGGATCTCGAGCCTAAATATAAGAAATGAGATCCTGTTTTGTCCCATTTCGAAAACAAAACGGGATCCTGTTTTGAAAACAAAACAGAATCCCATTTTTTTTAATTAATTAATTTTTTATTTATTAAAAATGACCTATTTATACAATGTCTTATCTTATCATCATCGATCTTGGTTTCTTCTTTTTATAGAAAATGGGGATAAACGACAAGCTTTAGACCATTACAATGCCTATATTGCTCGATTTTGGCTGAGAATCTAAGTATACAACTTCATTATTTAATACAACTTCATTATTTAATGTAAATGAAGCTATATTTTATTATGGTGTGAATATCCAACTACTAAATTAGTCTTGATTAGTTTAAATGGTATAATTGGTCATGTTATAGTTAAATTATTGTGTATGAAATTGTAAGAGATTCTACCATGAGGTTATAAGTAGGAATGGTTTGCCAACGAAGCTAAAAATGGAGGATTTAGTTAAAAAAACCTTCAACCAAGGGAGTACTTGGCAAGTGTGTCCTCCCTTCAAACATGTTTTGGAAACTACTCACTACTGTTATATAACATAGAACATCTGCATTACCTTTTTAAATCCTGGAAATGGTAGTAGCAACCGTCATTGGTTGTGTTTTGGGATTGACTACCTTATTGGATTCTTAAATGAAGGGATTATCCTCCTAGTCTAATAAAAAACAAACATCTTGGGGATTGAGGGATTAAGCAACCCTCATGTCAAACAAAACCAAAATAGGTAGTTTAAACCTAGAGATGCCTGAGTTGGAACCTACTTATTCTACATTAGGAACCTCTCTTTAGGAAAGTGTTAAGAAAGGCACTGGTGCTTGCTTTTATGGATATGGATGGAGTAAGGGCCCTATGAGGTCATAGGTAGATTTTGTATACCTCAATGCATAGGCTACCCTTCTCCATTCGAGGTGATCATTGATGGAAATCCTATGACCTGTAAAGAGATAAGCTTATCCATGCTCAAGATTGATACTAGTCAAGGAACATATGATGTCGAAAGATTGTTACTCATACAACATTGATAGGACGGATTCCACTAGGAGCATATGGGCCTTGGGACCACCAACATGCCCGCAATGGATGTCCTTGGTTTCTTTGTCATCTGATGGATTGCAAGAAGTAGAATTTATAATGAAGCATAAGTAGGTAACATACCAAGCTTCACTAAGTAGTAGTGATATGAAATTGATACCTTACTTTACTAATGATAGGGACACCCTATGTAGCTGGTCTTAAGTAGATACCCACTTTGCTTAGCAAGATGGTTGAACATCTACTCTCTCACCATGGGCCACAAAATCCAATTGGAGGGATGGATAGGGATTATATCCACATTGGAGGGTTTGTATTGCTCCCTTGAGGCGAATAATGGAATATTTAATGGAAGAGACTACATGTTCAAACAAGCCATTGTGGTATGGTTTAGGTAACATTAACTATTAGCCCTCTGTTGATCTTGTGATGGAATCAAATGGTAAAATGTAAATTAATTATGGCATATTCATGGTCTATGATTTAGGAGAATTACATAGTTAGTGAATAGTATTACATTGTTTCCTTTAACTGTTCATTACTCTTCTGCTATCATGTTCTTAAAAAAAAAAATGTGCAGATTTTCGGTCCTATTCGGTGTTCTCATTACATTTTAATTATTTGCCTTTGTGCTAGATACTTATGATGCTAAAAAATTGCTATAGTATTTCACGTTTAATATTTTTCCCTTTTCTCAACAACTCTTAAAAGAGATAAGTACATTCTTCTATATATTTATAATATATTGACTAAAAAATATGAAACACGAAATAAGATCTAAGTGCCAATTGACAATCTAAAATTTTCATAGTCCATAATAAATTAATTGGATATATTTTTGGATTTGACTATATGAACAACTCTCATCATCAATAATTAATTAGATGGTACTCCATAATTTATGACCACAAACATTGATGTATTTGATTATATGAACAACTCTCATCGTCAATATTTTGGATCATAATCTATGATTTATGATCGTTGATGATGAAAATTATTCCTATATTCGAAAGTGGAGAAATTTCATAAAATATGATTGCATGCATTGATAATCAAAATTATTCCTATATACTAAAGTAAAGAAATTTCATAACATATGATTGCATACGTTGATAATAAAAATTGTTCTTATATAATAAAGTGAAGAAATTTCATAAATATGATTGCATGCGTTGATAACAAAAATTGTTCCTATATACTAAAGTGAAGAAATTTCATAAAATATGATTGCATACGTTGATAACAAAAATTGTTCCTATATGTACTAAAGTGAAGAAATTTCATAAAATATGATTGCATACGTTGATAATGAAAATCATCCCCATATACTATAGTGAAGAAATTTCATAAAATATGATTGCATACGTTGATAACAAAAACTATTTCTATATAGTAAAGTGGACAAATTTCGTCAAATGTGATTGCATATGTTGATAATGAAAATGATTCTCATATACAAAAGTGAAAAAAAATCATAAAATATGATTACATACATTGATAATAAAATAAAATAAATCATAAAATAAAAATTATTCTTATATACTAAAGTGAAGAAATTTCATATTATAATTCCTATATAGTAGAATGAATATGATTGCAGACGTTGATGGTAAAAAATATTCTGATTGAAACACATATTCCAATCCATGTACAAATGAAAGTGAAGGACAAATCGAGTCTGAAAACCGTTGATTATATGCATTAATTTATTTTATATTAGAATATAATATTTGACTAGGGAGCACGAGTTATGTTTAGCATATGCAGAATTACTATGATTGTTTTCTTTTAAATGTGTATATTTTTCATATACATATATGTTCTTCATTTTCTCTTTTTCAGATCTTGTCTCTTTTATGATGGAATTTATATATCTAATCTTAAATGAGTGAAGAAATAATATAATATATGTATGCATATATGGGGTTACAGATGAATATATTGATTATTATGATAGAATTTGTTATATATATATATATATATATATATATATATATATATATATATATATATATATATATATATATATATATATATATATATATATATATATATATATATATATATATATATATATATATATATATATATAACTAATAGATATATTTATGCAGATAATCTCAATAAAAATATAAGTAAATATAAATTTAAAATCAAGAATATATGTATACATGCACATATGCTATCAAAGGTATGAATATGTATGTTCATAAGCAAAAATATGATTAAATGCATAAATATATCTGGCTAAAGAGTAAGAGACTCCTATGAAAAACTATTGGAATAAATGTGTTGAAGAATCAAGCGAAGGATGGGGATGAAAGTAGAATGTGTTGTAGATGAATGGATATACATACCAAAGTAAAAGTGAGCAAACGTAAACATACAAAAATATAAGAGTGGATGTAGGAAAAATAACGAATGCTAATGTATGCATATATAGAGAGAGAAGTGTAAACATACTATGATGTATATATGATGATATAATTATGTAAAAAAGCATGAACAAAAGTGAGTCTAACCAGTATATATAAGCACAAATAAAAAACGTATGAATATACAAACCTATATATGTGTGTGTGTGTGTGTGTGTGTGTGTGTGAGAGAGAGAGAGAGAGAGAGAGAGAGAGAGAGAGAGAGAGAGAGAGAGAGAGAGAGAGAGAGAGAGAGAGAGAGAGAGAGGGGCTATGTGTGTGTATTGTGTGTGAAAAGTATAAAGGAAAAAATAAATCATATATAAATATGAAAAAAATGAGTACAAACGATTAGGCACAAAACATGAAAAACATAAGCATAAAGTATATAAATAAGCCTATAAATATGAAAAAGGATGTGGATATATATCTAGCACTATTTAAATATGAGAGGAAAATGATTTAGATATGTATGTAATAATATGTATAAAAGTGTATGGGATTTTAGGTGAAAGAGTGTATGCATGTAGATGTATAAGTATATATGGGTTTATATATATATATAAAGTAAAATTTTACACATATACGTATAATAAAAAAAAGAATTTAAGGCAATACAACACAGATGAAATTCAAACAATGTATATGTATATGTATAAGACTAATTATGTTGTTTATTGGCATTTGATTAAAATATGTTTGTTTGCATACCAAGGCAACATGAAAATGTGATGGATTTATGGTACTCTACAACCAAGCCAGGTCCACTTACAACATCTTTGATCAAACATAAATTTAAGCACAAAAAATTAGACCCCCTCTATCGACACCATACTGAAAACAAATAATTTTAACTTTCCACATCCTTAACTTCACGATTATTATTGATTTTAGTACCAACATGACACGTACAATACCACATGAATCTGAAAATTTAAACTGAACCACTATCAGACCGCTCACCCTACTCAAATTACAATTATTTTATCAATATCTCTATCAATCACTTTTTCCATTATTGAAATAAATAAATGAAAACTCAAATTGAATGCTTGCCTCTGCTAGAATCACATTTCTCTTCACTTATTATGATCAAATGAAGCGTTGTGTACTGATGTTATATTTGGGCCCATGCGTTGCTTTTGTCTGTTTGGCATTTCAACATAATACGTTGCCAATGTTGTCTCCATTAAAATTGATGCATATGTAGAGCCTAATAAATGAGCAACGGAGCTACCTATAATATTGGTGAGTGCAATTAATAAGAATGTGAAAATTCAATGCATCTGAGACTACTTTTGTGTATTATCATACATAATTTTCTAAGTATTATCAATTTCAAGGCCTCAAACAATTTGTAGAAAATTGTAACATTGCATCATACATGTAGACAAGGCCTATATTTGTTTTTGTCATTTTGGTAGTTTTAAAAGTGTTGGGTCTCTTTAAAATAATCTATTTATTATAGGTATGTTTATACATATATCCAACATCAAATTGAAGAAGGAACAACATATTCACAAATATGTGTAAGGAACAATAAAAGTTACGAAAAAATAAATGGTGGTTTTGAAAGCCGTAAAAACCTTACAACAAAGAGGCTAATTTTTTAAGCATTAAAGAAAGTTGAATCTATAAATTGAAGGAAATATGCTTGAAGTCAGTGTCAACCATTATTAGGATTACAATATATAATTGAGAGTGAATCCAAGTTTACAAAAAAAATTTCACAAATGGTCAAAATTTTGATTACTCGTTACAAGAAAATAGGTCACTATAATTTAGCAATCAAGAAAACTCGATAGTTAAATTTATAACTTGAGTTCGACAGGCCACAATGATGGTCAGAAGAAATATTTAAATTTCCATAAGTAATTAGCGTGTTACCAAGTACAAAAAATGAGCACATACAATTATGTTTATAAACATAATGAAATCAATGGTATAGTTTTATGTAAATCTCGTCCTTCCAGATATATTATGCTTCATATATTAGAAAAAAATAGCCAAATAAAAAAATAAATGATTTCAAACTCATAGATTAGACATGCATCTAGGTAAAGGCTAATGAAAAAATTATTCAACTCAACAATATAGCAAGCATTATTACAACTTTGAAGATAAATGACAACAATTTGAACTTCACAATGTATTTCACAAACATTGAAACTATAAATTACCACAAGGTCTTTGTAAATAATAGATAATAAAATGTTGAAAATGATAACCCTTGTTGGGTGTTAAAAACTATTTTGCTTCAAAAATAATAAACAACACATTAAAAGATTCCTAAAAATTACATGATAGGCAAGAACTTAAAATACAACAAGAAAAAAGCTAGGTCATTGTCTTAGTGAGGCATGATGACCTTACCTTGGACACTCCCAACCAAATAGAGGAGTGATCTAAATAAATGTATTCTCAAACATTAAACATCAATATTAAACTCACCTATATACTTAACAAGACAGAGAAGAAAAGAACCAAAAAAACCATTTCAATCATTGGCTTAGCAAGGTATGACAACCTCACCTTCGATTTAAAGTGAGACAGATGACAACATTGGACATGACTACCAAACATACCTTCACTTAAGCTCCACATTTTCTCAATGCAAACCTCCACATTCTCTCCATTGAATCCCTTCGACACCATGAAACGTGTAGAGTAAAAGTGAACAATTATAGGTTAAAAATGTAACAAGCTTTGGGGAAGGAGACAATTGATTGTGAACTATTGAAGATTTGGGGAAGGAGATGGGCAATTGTGAGCTATTGTGCTTTTTAATATTGCATACTACAACATTGAAGACCGCATCATTTCATATATGTAGGCTATCCCATACATGCATGTATGGAGGCACATTTACTAAATGTTATCCCATGGAGTTGTGTTAGAAGACACATCATTTAAATGTTTTTCCATTTAATTAAATCATGTTTAATTGCATGATAAAAAATAGTCAATGTGAACATGTGATGGGTTAATGATGCTCTAGAACCAAGCCCGGTCCACATAAATTTGAGCCCAAAATAGTTGTCTCCCCTTATTGACCTCATCCACATGTCTGATGATTCATACAATACCGAAAACAAATGATTTTAACTTTCTACATCTCTAATTGTGGGAATATAATGTTTTTATGTACCAACATGACACATAGAATACCATGCCAATTTGAAAAGTTAAAGTGAACCACTATAAGACCCTCTACCCTACTCAACTTCCAATTATTTTATCGGTAGCTCTATTTGTCAATTTTTTTTTTTTTTAATTATTGGAATAAGTGGCAGTAACAATATTACAACATCAAAGAGACAACACCAATAAGTTGACAATATGAACACGTGGTGGATCGTTTGATGTTTATTGACATTTGATTAAAATATGTTAGGTTGCATATCAAAAACAAGTCAATGAACACGTGATAGATTGATGGAACTCTACAACCAAATCTGGTCCACATACAATAACTTTGATCAAACATAAATTTGCGCCCAAAAAAACAATCCACCCTACCAACATCATATTAAAAACAAACAATGTAAACTCTCCACATTCCTAACTGCATGATTATAATTGTTGTTATAAATACCAAATATAATACCATGTGAATCTGAAAAATTAAAATGGACCACAATCAGACCCTTTGCCCCACTCAAATTCCAATTATTTTATTGATATCACTGTCTGTCACCTTCTTCAATAATTGAAAAAACAAATAGACAACATAAGTAATAAAAACAAGGAAAAAGTCCCTGTCAAACAGCAAACAATTCAAACAGGAGAGATGAGTTCGATCTGTTTGGGGTTAAGAAGGCAAATTCAAACTCTAATCTCCAACTTTGCTACAAATACCTGCACACCGTTTGGACTTTGTTGATTTGTTTGGTGTTTATTATTCGCTTCACTTGATGTTCTTTACATTCAAACTCTACTTTAAGTAGATAAAAATCATCATTAGAGATCATATTTTCTCTTCGCTTCCATGATAAAATGATTTGACCATGCCCTGCTTACTGTTTTTATCAACCATAATGGAGGGAATCTATAAGTAAACCATAATAATCTTTTTTTTTTTCAAAATTAGAAAGATAATTTAATTAAACTATCAAATCTTAATTGTTTTGATAAAAAAAAATTTAGGGTGTCAAGTGAATAGATTTTTTTTTAATTTTAGAACTAACAGTATTAGATTTCAATATCTTATAGTCTCACCAACAAAAAGAACTCAAACAATTGACTAAGTAATACAATTATATCCAAGTTCTTCGTAATAGCTAATATCAAATTTATATTGATTTTGTGTAAGGATTCACTCAAATTTATTTTCTAGAAGATTAGAAAGCAATAAAATCAAAAGTACAATAAAAGCATTCAATCTTTCATATACCATAACTTATGTATTGGTGTATCCTAGGGGCTGGGTAGCGGTTTCCGAGATGTAGAGTAGTTAGGTGGGAGGCATGGAGCTCTATCCAAATATTTAGATGAGATGCAAATGCTTGGATGTTGTTGGAGGGAATCTATAAGTAAGACATAACAAATTTTCTTTAAAATAGAAAGATAATTTAACTAAAGCATCAAATCTTAATTGTTTTGATAATTCTTTCATTTAGGGTTTTGAGTGAATGGAGCAAAAAGATTTTAGAACTAGCAATAGTGGATTTTAAGATCTTGCAGCTTAACCAATGAAATGAACTCAAACAATTGGCTATTGTGCTTCTACAACATTGAAGGTGATATCATTTCATATATGCAAATATGAAGGCACGCTTACTATATGCTATCCTATGGAGTTGTGTGTGAAGACAAACCATTTAAATGTTTTGGCATTTGATTAAAACATGTTTGGTTGCATACCAAAAACAAATCAATGTGAACATGTGGTTGATTGGTGGTTCTCTATAGCCAAGCCTAATCCATATGCAACATCTTTGATCAAAAAATTATTTGAGCCAAAAAAAGCAAACTCCCCTTATTGACCTTGTCCACATGTTTGATGACTCATTCAATACTCACAACAAATTATTTTAACTTTTCGTATCTCTCTAAATAACAGAATTGAAATTTGGTGTGGTGGATTGTTTGGCGTTTGTTGGCATTTAATTAAAACATGTTTGTTTGCATACCGAAAACAAATTAATGTGAGCATGTGGTGGATTGATGGTGCTCTATACTCAAACCTAGTCCACATACAACATCTTTGATCAAACATAAATTTGAGCCCCAAAAAAGTAGTCCCCCTTGTCGACATCATTACTGAAGACAAATAATTTTAACTTTCCATGTCCCTAACTTCATGATTATAATTGTTTTTAGTACCAACATGACAAACACAATACCACATCAATCTGAAAATTCAAATTGGACCACTATCAGACCCTTTCCCCTACTCAAGTTCCAATTGTTTTATCAATATCTCTATCTGTCACTTTTTTTTATTTATTGAAATAAATAATTGAAAACTCAAATTATACTTGCCTCTTCTAGAATCATATTCCTCTTCACTTGTTATGTTCAAATGAAGCATTGCATATTGATGTTACATTTGGGCCCATGCGTTGCTTTTGTCTGTTTGGCATTTCAACATAATGTGTTGCCCATGTTATCACCATTAAACATTGATGCATATGCACACCCTAATTAATAAGACCAACAACTAACCTATAATACTTGTGAGTAGAATTAATAAGAACATGATAATGTAATGCATATGAGACCACCTTTGTGTATTATCATGCATAATTTTCTTAAGTATTATCAGTTTCAAGGCCTCAAACAATTTGCATAAAATTGTAACATTGGATCATACATGTAGATTATATTTATTTTTGCCATTTTGGTAGTGGATAGGTGTTGGGTCTCTTTAAAAAAATTGATTCATTATAGGTATATTTATATACATATATCCAACAACAAATTGAGGAAGGAACGTGATGTTCACAAATATATGTAAGGAACAATAAAAATTACGAAAAAAATAGAAGGTTGTTCTGAAAGCTATAAAAATCTTACAACAAAGAAGTTAATTTTTAATGCATTAAAGAAAGCCGAATCTGTAATATGAAGTAAGGAAATACACTTGAAACCAGTGTCAATTATTATTAGGATTACAATAAATAATTGAGAGTGAAACCATGTTTACAATTTTTTTTCACAAAGAATCAAAATTTTGATAATCTATTACAAGAAAACAAGTCACTATAATTTCACAATTAAAGGAACTCAATATTAAATGTATAACTTGAATTTGATGGGCCACAATGATGGTCAAACAAAACATTTAAATTTCCGCAAGTAATTAATGTGTTACCAAATACAACGAAGAGCACATACAATTATGTTTATAAATACAATGAAATCAATGGTATAGTTTTACGGAAATCTTGTTCTTCAAGATGTTTCATGTTTCATATATTAGAAAGTAAATAGCCAATAAAAAAATAAATGATTACAAACTCATAGATTAGACATGTATCTAGATAAAGGCTAATGAAACAATGGTTCAACTCATCAATGTAGCAAGCATTATTATAACTTTGAAGATAAATGACAATAATTTGAATTTCATAATGTATTTCACAAACATTAAAACTATAAATTAGCCATTAGGGATTTGTAAATAATAGATAATATATATTGTTGAAAATGATAACCTTTGATGGGTGTAACAAACCATTGCTTCAAAAATAATAAACAACACATTAAAAGATGCCTACAAAATTCATGATAGACATACAACCAAAAAATAAGCTAGGTCATTTCCTTAGTGAGGTATGATGGCCTTACCTTGGACACTTCCAACAAAATAGAGGAGTAATATAAAGAAATGCCTTCTCAAACACTAAACAACAAATAAACACTCACCTATACTTAAGAAGACAAAAAAATAAATGAGCCAAAAAAAACTATTTTGGTCTTTGGCTTAGTGAGGAATGACAACCTCACATTCAATTTGAAGTGAGACATATGGCGACAGTAGAAATGACCACTAAACATACCGCCACTTAAGCTCCACATTATCTCAGTGCAAACCTCTACATTCTCTTGGTTGAATCCCTTCGACACCGTGAAACAAGTAGAGTAAAAGAACAATTATAGGTTGAAAATGCAACAAGCTTTGCGGAAGGAGATGATAAATTGTGAACTATTGTGCTTTTTAATATTGCATACTACAACATTAAAGGTTGTATCATTTTATATATGCAGGTCATCCCATACATGCATGTATGGAGGTATATTTGCTAAATGTTATCCAATGAAGTTGTGTGTGAAGACATATTGTTTACATGTAGTATTTGATTAAAACATGTTTAATTGCATATTGAAAACAAGTCAATATGAACATGTTGTGGGTTGATGGTGCTCTACAACCAAGCCTAGTCCACATACATCTTTGATTAAAAATAAATTTGAGCCCAAAAAAGTACTCTCCCCTTATCAACCTCATCCATGTGTCTAATGACTCATGCAATACCGAAAACAAATGATTTTAACTTTCTACATATCCAACTGTGTGATTACAATTTTTGTAAGCACCAACATGACATCTACAATATCATGTCAATCTTAAAGTTAAAGTGGACCACTATCAAACCCTCTTCCCTACACAGATTCCAATTATTTTATCGATAGCTCTATTTGTCAAATTTATTATTGAAATAAGTAACAGAGACAAAATTACAACATCAAAGAGACAACATAAATATTATTGATTGTTTGGCATTTATTGACATTTGATTAAAAAATGTTTGGTTGCACATAAAAAACAAGTCAATGAACATGTGATAGATTTATGGTACTCCGCAACCAAATCTGGTCCACATACATCTTTGATCAAACATAAAGTTGAGCTCAAAAAAGTAATCCCCCTCTCGACATCATATTGAAAACAAATAATTTTAACTCTCCACATTCCTAACTACATGATTATAATTGTTTTTATAAATACCAACATGACAGATAGAATACCATATGAATTTGAAAAGTTAAAATGGACCACTATCAGACCCTCTACCCCACTCAAACTCCAATTATTAGTTCCTGCCTGGAACTATAGGCAAGGTTACATTTTCAAATATAGTTAACAAGTGAATAAACTTTTTCACAGCAACCAATCAAAATCAATCAATTTTTTTTTTCGGAGCATTTAACTACTAAAAGTAAACACTTTTTAAAGATATGTCAATAAAAACCATTTTATCTTTGTTGTGATTGGACAAAACATTTTGCTAGGAGGCAATTTTTTTTTAATAAGACTAAACTATCTGACACGTGGCATTATAGTTTATAGATTTTTAAAAAAAGCTTTTAAATTTTTTGAAACTGAATTGATTAATCTCTTTTCATAAAACAAAAATACAGGTATTATATTTAATAAAACATAAAACATCAATCATAAATAATTTTTCGTTTTCAATAATTAAATGTAAATTTTTTCGTAGGTTGGATTAATTAAACAAAAATGTTAAAATAAATAAAAAGATATTTATTTATTTTTATAAAATATTTTTAAAATAGAATTAAATTTTCTTCATATTTTATTATATTTTTGTATTTATTATTTTAATTAATTTTATATTTAGTTATTTGGATGTTTATATTATCTATATATCGTTTTTAATATTATATTAATATAATAATTATATTATATACTATTATATTAAATTATATTGATATAATAATATTATAATTTATTATCATATTAATATAATAATTAATTAGAATGAATATTAAAGAATTAATTTTTCTTTTCAATTGTTTTCTTGAATATGACTAATTAGCTGACATTCCATAAAATAAATTTCAAAAAAATAATTTTAAATAACTAGACTTGGGGAATCATAATTTATTTTCATATTTAAATTAAAATATACACTAATAAATTATTTTAAAAAGAAAAAGAAAATCTTAATAAATGAAATACACATGAACTAATAAATGATTATTATTTTTAATAAGTAAAATTAAATTTATTAAAGTACGATTATTCAAAACTATAAAATTAAATCTTAAAAAATAAAACATAAAAAATCAATAATTAAATTTAAATTCATTTTAATTTCAATAAATATTATGAAAATTATTACGATAATAATAATAATTATCATAACTATAATAATAAATAAATTATAAATTAATAAAAATATTTAACATATTTTTTCAATATTTTATAAATATGTAATTATAGAAAATAAACATATTACATAGAAAATCATTTTATCTTTATTGTTACTGGACAAAATATTTTGACAAAAGTTCTAATAAGACTAGAATATAGAATAATAAATTATTTTCTTATTATGATAATACTTATTATAATAATTAGGATTATAATAAATAAATAAATTATCAAAATCATAAAATATTTTACTTTCACGTCCACTTGCTTCCAATTATATCTATTAAGCCATGTTTCATAAAAATCATTAATTTTAAATCTCCATAAGTCTAAAAAAAATATTAAACTGGATTGATTAATCTAATTTCATAAAACTAAAATATGTAATAATCAATTATTAAAATAGTAAAAAATTTAACCCTAATGTAATTCACACTACAAAAATAATATTTTACAGAAATAATTTTAAATAAAATGTTTAACAGTAAAATTATTGATTTGTTTCACATATGTTTTTTTAAATCTCCTACATTCATGAGCCATTGTTCTGACACAAAATGACTATGAATAGCTCCAATTATTGATTTCACTTATTTTCTTTTTGTCTTGAAAGATATTCAATCATTGTCTATTGACTAAGTAGAACACAGTGTTTGAGTTTAATATAACATCTATTGTCTATATCTTATGTCAATTCTCCTTTATTTTTTAACTTCTCAAACTAGAAAAGAAAAGTAGTTTTGTCAGAATTTGACAAAAACTATATTACAACGCGATCTTATTAGTACTTGTCGTTAAGCAATACTATTGTAATGAAAAAAAAATTATGCTTAAATGGTTATTAAAAAAAATTAATTAGACCAATTGCAAACAAGTATTTTTTTCTAATTTTTTCTTTACTTTTCCTAAAGTTTATATGTATATTTTTTAAGTTTAAAAATTAGAAAAATTATTATTTTTATCAATGATTGGACAATATTGCTTTACTTGATTGTTATCACTGTCTGCCACCATCTTCAATTATTTTTTCTTAGAACAGAAAAAACATTAGAGATACATTCGATGGGGATTCCACCTTTGATATTTCCTACTACACATACATGCTAAAAATAAAGCATAGCCCTCTAATGTTAAAAAATAAAAAAACTCTCAAAAGATTAAGAAAATTTATTGTGAAGGATGTGTAATATGGTAAAATTATATACATGTATAATTATCTAAGTATTATCGATTTCAAGTTCTTAAATGAGTTGCATAAATCTAAGTATTATCTATTTCAAGTTCTTAAATGAGTTGCATAAAATTATAATGTATTAGATCGTATATATAAGCAAGATCTATATTTTTTTTAGTTTGTAGGTGTTTGTTGAATTTCTTTTAAAAACCATATTCATGTAAACATGATTGCAGAAAATCCAACAACAAAATAGGAAGGAATGACATTTTCAGTTACATATGTAAGGAGCAACAACTATAAGATTTTATTGTGAAACTAGAAGTATTTTACATTTTACAAAATGCAAGGTAGTAGAAATAATTTGTATGTCATTTGATCCACTAGAACTAGTTTTCATCTCTACTATAGCAATTACAATCCACTATTTGAAGAAAAAGTTTAGAAAACCTAAAAGGTTATTCCAAAAGCCATACAAATCTTATTATAAAGAGAATAACTTTACAAGCTTCAAAGAAAGTTGAATCCATAATATGAAGGTAGTACACTTGGAACTAATACAACAACTAATCTTAGGATTTCAAGATAATCGAGAGTAAATCCAAGATTGCATTTTTTTTCAAAAAAGTCAAAAAATTTACTACTCGTTGCTAGAACTTAGGTCACAACAATTTAACAATTAAAAGTACTCAATAGTCAAATTTATAAGTTAAGTTTGAGAGGTCACGGTGATATTTAACCAAAAGATTTAAAATTTCATAAATAATTAATGCGCTACCAAATACAAAAAAGAGAACATACAATTATGTTCATAAATACAACTAAATCAATGGTATAGTTTCATAGAAATATTGTCCTTCAAGATGCAGTGTACTTGATATACTAGAAGAAATCAGCCAAACAAAAAGAGGAAATGTTTTAAACTCATAGATTAGACATGTATCCAAGTCTAATGAAACAATGATTCAACTCAATAATGTAGCATGTATTATTATAGTTTTAAAGATAAATGACAATCATTTGAACTCCACAATGTATTTCACAAACACTGAAACTATTAAATTACCCATTGTGGCTTTCTAAATAATTGATAGTAAAATGTTGAAAATGATAACCTTGTTAGGTGTAGCAAATAATTTACTTGTTAGGTGTAACAAATAACCTTATTAGGTGTAACCTTGTTAGGCCAACACCCCTCGCCGCTCAAGTAGACTTGCCTCTAAACCCTCGAAAAAACCTCTGAGAGACCCCTCCTCTTCGCATGACACGGGGAATTCTAACCCAGCCGAGAATGTGGTTTTGCTCCACCATAACCCGACCTCTCACTCTGTCAGTTCTACCCAGGCTTCTGAAAGCCCCACTTCTTCAAAGAGCCCGAAGCCTGCAAATTCCCCCTCCATGACTTTCAGGATGGAAAAAATGACGGTTGTGGAGGAGGCGAGTAGCATAAAAGAGGATGACGACAACAACCTGGTGGAACTGGGAAAAAAAGTGGAGGCCCTATCTGATAATGTGCAGGATATCACTAGCAAATTGGAGGCAGCGGAATCCAAAATGCATGATGTTTCTAAATTTGCATTGAATGTGATGCACTACTCGGCTACCACTTTGTGCCTCATGCAGGAAAATGCTTTCAAGGGTAAAGGCAAGGACGACGAGGACTACAAGGCCTTGTTCAAATTCCTCACCAAGAATAGGCAAGAAAGCTCCTCCCTAAGAGGAGCCATGGGAAAAAAAATGATTTCTCTGAATGCTGTGGAAACCTGGTTTTTTGTCTACTCTTAGTAGCCTGCAGGCAGATAGCGTTAGCCTATGTTTTTATTTGAATTTCTATGTTTATTTCCCTGCGTGGCATATGTCTAAAACTTTGTTTATTACTGCTTTATATCTGCTAAACTCTCATAGAATGTTCATAGTTTTTGATAGAGGTAAAGGGTTGTAACTCTGCTGATTATATGCGGACAGTGGTTCTAAAACTTTGTTTATTACTGCTTTATATCTGCTAAACTCTCGTAGAATGATCATAGTTTTTGATAGAGATAAAGGGTTGTAACTCTATTGATTATATGTGGACTGTTCTCCTTGTTGTTCCTTTGGGTCAGCCCCCTTGTTTTATTGGCTGCTTCTAATATCAAAAACAAATAATTTACTTCAAAAATAATAATCATAACATTAAAGGATGCCTAAATAATAATGACAAACCCAAAATAAAAATACAACCAAAAAATAAGCTAGGTCATTTTTGTAAAGTATAGAGTCAACGATTAGTAAATTATAATTGAGGGTGAAAGGCTATAGAAATAATCTTATGATCATATATTTTATATATAATTATTTAGTACAAGATTTCATAGCTAAAAAATCATATTTGCTGAATTAACCCAAGTTAGAAGCCTTTGCACTAAGAATAATAAGATGCAAGTGTCAACAAATGAATACAATAAACTTTCCTAGTGTCACACCATCCAAAGTTGTCAGATTTGGCTATGCAAATAGGCACTCATAATCAAGAGAACTAAGAGAAAGTATAATGAGAAGATCAATATGAATGAATGTTATTATTCTATTCAAAGATGTAATATGCAAAATAGATCATTAAATCGATTCACTGGTAAATGATAGGATGCATAGAATATATAACAATGAATGCTCTATTATATTCAAGGATGCAATATGTTAAAAAATATCATTAAGTTTATTTATCAATGGATGATAATATGCATACAATATATAGCCTTATAGTTTTAAAATTCAATGAGGGTGATAAAAAGGTAAAAAACTATAAAACAAGAGGATTGTGATCTAAATTTCCAACTCCAACAGGATAAGAGAAAAATAAAACCATATGAAAGAAAGAGAATGTATGTGAACTCATTATCCTATCTTATTAAGTAATTAAAAAAAATTATCTAGGTAAATTTAATACAATCTCTATAATTAAATAATTACAAAACCTCCCTTTGAGTGCAACTTTGGAGAAATGTGAAATGAGAAATGGGTATTGACAAAATAAGCCGTGATAGGTACCCCTGTATAAATATGATGATCCTTAGAAGATGATAAAGAGAAAACTCTTAGGAAAAAACTCCACCATGAAAGGATGAAGAGAGAAGGTCTAGTCAATCTACCCACAAAAAAATTAGAATGATTAAATTTCATGACGAAAAAATTGATTCCAAAATAGAGAGAAGAAGAGAGACCATGCAAGTGTCACAAACCTCCTTTATCACTTTTGATTTGATACAATTTCTATAATATCTTTTTTTGAGCTATTGAATATGGTTGAATAAATATTATAAAAGGATAGATAATAGACCCACATACACACTTGGAGAATATAATTTAAAAGGCATTATTTATTTTTAACTCCCAATTATGGCACATGTTGTAGGAGAAATTAGAAGCTTCTAGAGGAATCTTCATTCTTTAACCCCTTTGCATGTAACTCCCCCACTAGGATATTAATCAATTTTGCATGGATCCAATATTGGAAAAAGAATCTCATTTTCAATTAATTCCTCTAGATAGTGGAGTTAAGGGGCTTTTTCTATATATTGTATGCAATTTTCAAAAGAAGGAGTTGATTATTTTTTTGAAGAAAAGTTTTCTCAAGTAGTTTTTTTTGGTAGTCACATTCTTCATTTGGAGAATTGTTAAGTTTTTTTGAAGAAAATTTTCCAAGCTTGCAAGGAAGGATCAAGGAAGGCTAGGCTTGAAGATTTGGAGAGGATTCAACATCAAAGGCTTCTCTAGGTTCCCTCCCTTTTTGCATTTTTGCTTATGTAAATTTTTATATTTTCAAAAGGAAATATCTCCTCTTAGATTCTTCTATTTGAATATAATTTTCTGAAGGAAATTATTTCTTAAATTGTTAGATAGATTAATTAGAAAGGAAAAATCTATTTTCATTAAAGAAATGCATTGACAAAAGTTTTCTTTAAAAAAAAAAAAAAATGCAAAATGCAGATTTCTCTTTTATTTGTTAATCTATTTAAAAGAAAGAAATCAGATTCTACTTTTTCTATTTTTTTTTTTGAAATCTAGAGAAAATCTTGAATCTGGGAAAAAATCATGCTTTTCAATATCTCTATTTTTTTTGAAAAACTCAAATTCTTTTATCTTTGTAAATAATTTCTTTCTCTATGCATATAATCATTTGTATTAAGAAATCTCGCTATGTGATATAGTATTTCAAATATGAATTCTTCTCAAATTTGTTGTATAAAATCCATGTGGAAAATATTATCTTGTTATCTATTTCTTTTCAGAAATCTCTCTCTGTGAATATTAATTTCCTGAGAATCTCATCAATTTTTTTTTTGTTTATCTCAACATAAGGCAAAATTGTTGGATATGATCACTATGAAATCAAAATTTAATCACTTACCTATCTCTGAAGTAATTTAGTTCTTTGTTGTATTGCTGAAACAAATTTCTCTATTACCTTTCATTCCTGTGATTAAATTCTTATTCTTATTTTTTTATAATAACACACACACACACACACACACACACACACACACACACACACACACACACACACACACACACACACACACACACACACATCCCTTACACACATCCCTTTTAAATTATTAAATAAACTCGGATAAAACCATATATATATTGCATTATTAAATTTATTCGAAACAAAAAAATATAATAATAAATAAATAAAATAAAGTAAGCTGTAATTTTTTTTTTTTGCGTGAAATAATTATCGGTCAATGCATAGGGGGGAGGCGGAGTTAATGTAACCGTTGGGGAGTGGTACCCTCCACTACCCTTGCGGTCACTGTTACGACAGTGGCCGCAGGAGGAGTGGAGGGGCCCACGGTGTCCCCTCATCTCTGTAGGCCTGCACCTGCAGGTCCGCAGGGGTGATGGGACCCGTGGCCCCCACTCCCCATTGACATTTAAAACTAAATTTCATTTTTTTTTTATTTAGATTTTTTTATATATTAATTTGCAAATTAGAATTTGTTAATATTTTCTTTAATTTAAATTTTAAGTTAGTAAAATTGAACTTAGAAAAATTTATAAATAATTAGGATCATTGTGTAGTAAATTTATAATTGTAAATTAAAGTATATCTGTAGCGTCCTAAAATTGCGACACTTGCAATTTTGACTGCATTTCGGTCTTCACGATGGCGACGCAACACGCAACCTGAATGGAGACCCCGAAACCTGATTATGACACTGAAAACTGCATTTTCTTGCACCCTGGCCTGAACCTCCTTTGCACCCTGCTGTCCCGGGAGGTGGGACCAGAGCGCCCAGCGCCCTGGTCCCCAGGACCATGGTGCCCAGCGCCCTGGTCCCTGGGTCCTATTTTGGGCCCGGTCTCTTTTGGACTTCGGGTCTTTATGTTTGCAAATTGGAAAATTATCTTTCCTGGTCGGCCTAAGGTCGGGAAAATCAGTCTATCAGCCCTAATTGACAAGTATATAAACTACATTTGCCTCTCCCATTTGGGTAAGAGGAAGGACAGATGTGCACAAGCGTGAAAACTATACTCAAGCATTCAAGCATTCAAGCATTCCTTCAAGCAATTGATCATTTCAAGTCTCCATTCAAGGCTAAGTGTTGCATTCAAGACAAGGATTCAACCATTGAAGAGGAGATCACTTACTACATACTACTACAACAAACAACAACATCTATACCTTCGCACATAAGGATACAAACATCCTTACAACAAGGTATTAGTACTTGTTTTACATTACAGACATTTACATTTACAGCACTTGCTCATTTCTTGGTTAATTCCAAAACCGGGGTTTGACCTAAAGGCAAACCCCTAATCCCTAACCCCCCAATCGTCTTCGCTTTTCTGTGTGTAGGTTGCAGGTACGCGGCTGAAATTGAAGATCTGGAATCCTTGTGCAGAGACGAACAGATCCCCCTTCGTTTCGCGGATTTTTCGGAGGACTGTGGCGCTCGGGCGCCATCGTCCCGACAACTTTTGCTCAAATTTGCAGGACAGCGCCGTATCGACATTTTACTGCTAATTCCAGGTCCGCAGCTTCATCCTATATCCCTATCTCAGTTTATAAGCGAATCTTTGTCACTTTCTATACATTCCTAGCTTAATTCTTCTATCAACATTCTTTACAAAAGAGGGTAGCCTTGCTTTCTTAACCCTTGAAACACATTTAGCATCCAATCTTGCATTGCGTGGGATTGGATCTTGTGGGTTTCAACCCCTCTTTTGAATGTAAAGTCTCTCCCCTAAGTGAAAACCATCAACCCTAGTGAATCTCCCTTCTCTCTCCTTGGAGTTGGAAGAGGGGAGAGCAACTAGGGTTCGATCGCGATTTTCCGCTTTACAATATCAAATTTTATAATTGGAATCTCTCAATCCATTTGAGATTTATTGGGTTACTTAGTTGGTAATTTTAGGATCATTAAAAACAATTAATTCATATTATTATGATTTGATCCAAAATTGTCTAATTTTTAAACTAATTGCTATTTTT
Source organism: Cryptomeria japonica (assembly GCF_030272615.1). Classification (NCBI taxonomy): domain Eukaryota; kingdom Viridiplantae; phylum Streptophyta; class Pinopsida; order Cupressales; family Cupressaceae; genus Cryptomeria; species Cryptomeria japonica. Next base: position 165,285,241 of record NC_081410.1, read on the forward strand.
TGAACTAGTGACTCTATAATTAATTATTCTCATGGTAGAAATAAAACATTGCTTAATCTTGCATGTAAACTACATTATTTTTGCATCATGTGAATTACTTATACATTATTTGCATTTATTGATGAGCGAGTTACACCTTCATCATCTTCATGCAAGTTACACGTTTTAATTATCAATATGTGAGTTTCATAATTGTCATTATTGTGCAAGTTATATTTCAAGTTTGCAATATTAAATAGTTTAGTTGTAGAAGGATGGTATTTTTATCAAGTGGCACATGAATCCCATAGAAGTAGTTATTTCAATTAATTAAACTTTGCAATGTCTAATTATGCACGTTCATTTCATAAGTGTTCAAGCATGATGCTAATTAAAAGTTTTCATTGCCTCTTAGTTAGAAAACTAAACAAAGAAAGTCGAAAAACCAAAACCTAGCAGTGTTTGGTATTTACGGTGCCTTTGGGTCACGCTTACGAGTAGTGTCGTCGTGTTGAACTACTGCACTTAACGCCTAATAAAGTTGCATCAACGACGTCTATGGCATCGTCCCTATAAATCGTTGGGGAGTAATAAGGGACACTTGGAAGTTAAAATCCAAGGGGCAAGTAATCCCCTTGGATTGATAATCTAATAAGATAATCCTTAAATGATTTTACATCTATTGAGTTAAACCATAGTAAACCCCTTTAGGGTTGATTGAGTGAAATGCTTTTATGCAATTGATTTAATTTCATAGACACTTATGATAGGTATTAGGATCTAGTTGTTTTAGGCCACAAGCAATAGGCCATCTTGAGCCTTTGCTTAAGTGCTACCATTGTGGGTAGCAACCGCAGAGAAACTGTCTGGGACATTGACCCTAGAAAGGGTTGCGTACCCACCAAACGGTTTACATTAAACCATAGATTAGAAAATAGAACTACATACTTTACACCTTGATCACATGCCGAAATGGGTATGTAGGCAGTCTAGGGACGAAGTTGTCCCTAGTACTCAGGCGTTCGTGGATGGGGTCTAGGATTTGGTAAGAAGAAGGATTGCGAAGAATCCTAAATGAAAGATAAGGAAAATAAAGGAAAAAGTAATTCAATGCATACTCGGAAGGAATCCCGTATTGATTCGCTTGACTTATCAAGGATTTAACCCAAATTCTGAGGCGAAATTCAAGCTTGCATTTTGTTATTTTGATTTCTCCTAAGGACAGAGACCTCTATGCACTCCTATTAGAAGAGGGTAGTACTTAGTGAGTGACTCAGGACCTGAATGGTCCCGATGAGTCTAAGTCTCTGGCTAGAGCACCTCCTATCCCAATTGGATGGATGCCTACCCCGTTTGGGTAGATGCCTATCCTGTATTGGATAGATGAAACCTTTTGTTCCGTATGGACAGATGCCTAACCCGTATGGTTAGATTCTCATCCCGGATGTAAATGCCTAATCCAAATGGATGGATGCCCCTGTATAAATATGATGATCCTTAGAAGATGATAAAGAGAAAACTCTTAGGAAAAAACTCCACCATGAAAGGATGAAGAGAGAAGGTCTAGTCAATCTACCCACAAAAAAGTTAGAAGGATTAACTTTCATGATGAAAAAATTGATTCCAAAATAGAGAGAAGAAGAGAGACCATGCAAGCCCCCTTAATGTATATTTTATTGGGTGAATGGTGAACGTTGAATATAGAATGTTGAAGGTGGCACAAGAGTCTCAAAATACATTCCTCTCCTCAAGAAGAAATAAAACCAAATGTGCATGCAAGGTGTCTTTCTAGTTATGAAAGGGATATGAGGGAAGGGAGCTTAAAATATATGATTCCTCCAAATGCTACTCAAATATCCCCAAGCCAACATTAAACTATTAAAAATACTGATAAGATGACTGAGGCACCTTGTAAAATTTGGGTACATTAATCATAGATGTATACTGCTCACTATAGAGAAGATAATCAGACTGATAATCTGAATATGATACTTTGGCAGTTTGTCCTTGGGCTACATATCAATTTTGTCAACTTTAAGTTGTCATGGTTGACCAACTGTACAATTCTCAGTCACAGAAAGAAGTGGTTCATGTTTTAATGACTTCCTTGTTGGATGTTGGGTTGAAGACATAACTCTGTCAAAATTTCAAAAATGAAGTGTTTGCAAAACCTTCAATTCATGTGGATGATATTCAATTGCATGAAAGGTTGTTGAAATATTAAATATTTTTCGCAAATAGCTCAAACAACATTGATCACAATTTATAGATAGTACAAGAATTATGATCCATAGAGGGGGCTGTCAAAAATAAAGTTTTATTTTTTTAAGAATTTTTGTTAATTTATATGTGGTTTAATATTTGGGTTTCATATATTGTCTAGCTTAAGTAGAGTTTGTTTTTATCAACAAAGGGTCGAGGCCGAATATATTATATTAAAATAAGCATAAAATACATAATAAAAGTCATAACGATAGTCTAACAAAACATGCCCAGAAGGAAATATGCATGAAATGCCCATATATTAACAGGGGCATAAACCAAAAATGTACTTAAAAACATGGAGTCTGACAACTAACCAGAGGAAAATCTAACACAAAATTGAAAAGAAAAGTAAGATTTTTTAGCCAAACCTAGCCATGATAAACCTTAGTAGGGAGAGGATGGGCCTAAGGAAGAGAAGGAAGAACCAGGAACAATTGAAGTGTCCACCCAGTTGACAATTGCCAAAATTCTCCTTCCCCAATTTAGTTTTGAAGGTTTTGGGAAGTAATCAATCTTTTTCGTTGACTTAGGACCCCCACGAGCAAATACCTCTTTCAGTTCTACTTCTCGGTCGTCCACTCTATCAACTGGAGCTAATTTAGTCAGCCCATGAAACTCTAGATACTTCCTTATCCAATTTTCCTCTGGGGTTTTAGTTAGTTTGAATATTGCCGAGAGGAAATTGGCATTCTCTTTTATAATGAAATGCTTTGCTTTAAACATCTTTTCATCTACAAAATATAAAATGGGAAACCTTGGGGGAGGTTTCCCATTCTTGACAGTTACATTAAAATAAATTGGTAAAGGGATGGTCAAATTCTCGTTAATATTCTCTAGGACATTTCTCAAACCGCTAAGAAAATTCTCCTTGAATACTTTTTTTGCAGAGCTTCTCTGTTTTGTCTTTAGGAAAACCAAAGTTAAGGAGAGTTTTGTTTTTAATATTTTTTGTTAATTTCTGTATGATTTAACTTTTGAGTTTTATATAGTTTCTAATCTCGTGAATGTCATAAAAAAAACTTTCCTTCTATTTCAATCACATTTTTTTACTATCTTAATGAGATGTAGTCCATTTTTGCTCACACTATATTTTCGCATAGTCAATCTTGGTAAATTTATGTATGGAGATTTTCTTTCTAATAGAAAGAAATACAAAAATGTTAAAACTAAAAAAATTATTATTGTTTCTATATTTATATACTTTGCTATAAAGGTGTAAGCAAAAATGAACAAGATACCTAATTTCAGAATTATGATCAACATAAGGGTTGTCAAAAGTAGAGTTTTATTTTTTATAGAATTTTTGTTAATTTTTGTACGGTTTAACTTTTAGGTTTCTTATATAGTCTAATATTGTGAATGTTACAAAAAACTTTCATTTCATTTCAATCACATTTTTTTTACTTATTGATGAAATTATGCACGACTCTCAAGACCTAGATTATTTAATTATTCTTAACAAAAAATATAGTAAAAAAATTATACAAAATGTACTCTATGAAAAGGAAGATTATATATAAAAAGTTTCTGGTGGCTGATTATTAGTTTAGGGTTGTCATTGATCACAACTCTTCTTAGAGATTCGATCTGGTGGCCTTAATTCTTCTTAACCGGAAGTGGATGTTAACCGGTATTTCAGGATCAACATAGTAGTTTTTGGTCCGGAAGCTTTCCAGTGATTGTGGTGCATTGAATCATGTTTGGGATGATTGGGCCGACATAGACACATCATTTTATTATTGTTTTGGTGAACCACACTCATCCTTTGGGATTCAATCAAGCTGACATGTGACTACACGTTACACTAGCAGGCTGACATGGTAAATGACCTATTTTGTGATTGTCGGTATATAAGTTTGGTGTGGATGATCTTTTTGGTGTATGATATGATTGTATGAGAGTGAGTGATGATCGAGAATCCTTTGTAGCATAGTTTCACATGCGCATTATTGATCCGGTAGCTGACTGAGACCGTGAATAGGACAGAACAAAGCATAATAGAGAAGGCGATCCAGTCAGTATGTTTAGCACTCAACCGGAACTCATTCAAGCATTGTAGATGCTATTTCAGATTTCATTCACTGTAATTCATCATTGTAACTAATTTGTAAGGCAGTGAGCCTTCCCTAAGGGTTTTAGCCTTCCGGGTTATTGTAATTGAGGAGTGAGCTCTAGGCAGTGAGCCTAAATGCCTGTGCATTCCCATATTATAATATTGTTTTGCTACTAGCCATAGTGGAATAATATTGTGGGTTCAAATCCCACCATGGTTTTTCCCATTTGGGTTTCCACATAAAAATTCAATTTTATGCTTTTGTGGTTGATTGTTTTATGTTTCTGCATTTCAGTTCCAAGTGTTTGCTTCCAGTGGTTTAAAGATAAGCTTGAAAATTTGCTAACCAGTAGATCACTGATTCACTCCCCCCCCTCTCAGTGATCCTTGATTTCAACAATTGGTATTAGAGCCTAGTTCCTCTAAGGAAGCTTAATCGCTTGAGGAAGGTCTGGGAGATTGATTCAATGGATTCCAGCTTTCAGAGACAGCTCAGTGTGGCACTTGAGGATCTTGATGCAACAAGAAATGAGATCTATATCTTGAAGAAAAGCTTGAATGTTGCTGATGATTTCATTAATGACTTGAAGGACCAAGTGAGCACTTGAAGAGACAAGAGGAAGGAATTGATGGACAAGCTGAAGGAGAAAGAAGATAAGATAATGGAAAATCAGGGTAAAGTTGATGAATGTAACAAGCTTGAAAGAGAGAATGATGCCTTGAAGAATGAGATGCAATCCTGTACTGTCATAAAATTGTGACCCTGGCAATTTTTGACTGCATTAGGGTCCTCACGCATGCGAATTCAAATCCTCTAGCCTGATCGAAGACCAGAGATTGCTCAGCTTGTGGAAACAATTTCTTCCTTGGCCTCTGCATCATCCCATCTGCACTTTGCCCTGGAGAAAAGGGTAGGACATGGCCGTGGTACCACTATCCCCCCTTGGATAGGGGTGTGGTGCCCCAGTCCCTGCCCTATTTTGGGGCAGGACCCTTCCTAGGGTTGCATTGTTGGTTGTGCCTCTGGCGGGAAAACTCCCCCGATGTCGACCCGTGATGAAATTCTAATCCACTACATGTATTTAAGGGGAATTTTTCCTCTCATTTGCATAAGTGGAAATTCGATAAGTTCAATAGGTGGAAATTGTATAAGATTGGAGTATGCACAAGCGATCAAGCATTCAAGAGCATTCAAGCATTCTTTTCCAGCATTGAGCATTCTCATGTCGCCCTTCAAGGCTAGGTGTTGCATTCAAGTCAAGGATTCAACCATTGAAGAGGAGATTGATTTCAACATTCAATTCCACACAAGCATTTCTATCAACATTGCTACTACAACCTCCCTTGAGGTGATTTACAATTCACTCTTTCATTTACATCTACTTGCAATTACTTTCTTTCATTACTTGGTTAATTCTAAAACTGGGGTTAAACTAAAGACAAACCCCCAATCCCAACCCATTTTCCTCTCTTTTCTATGTGTAGGTTGTAGGTGCGCAACTGTACTTTTCAATTCAGGCTTCATTTGCAGAGGCGGAAAAACCCTTTTCGTTTCATGGATTTTTCGGAGGACCATGTACATTCCCACCACGGTCCAGGCAACTTTTCCTCAAATTCATAGGGCGACTTCATCTCGACATTTTATCGCCAGATCTAGGTGCACAGCTTCATCTCATATTCTAATCTCAAGTTATAATTGAGTCTTTGTCACTTTTGCACTACATAATTCAATCAACTTCCTTTCCAAATCAAACAAGGAAGAGGGGATCAACTTAGCATTCCCAATTCATTCAGAATTCAATCTACCATATTTGTGTGGAGATATTGAATCTAGTGAACTATCATCTCCTTCTTCCTAATGTAATGGTGAAAAGTGCTTGAAGGATAATCAATAGTGAAACTCTCATCTCTCTTTGAGGGAAAGGGTAGTTTTCCTCTTGATCTATCACTCACCATTTTCCCACCATTACAAATCTATAGTGATGAGGTTGACTAAGGAGATTGAGGACCAGAAGAAGAATGAAGAGAATCTAGCACAATCAGTGAAGGAAAGAGCTAATGAATGCTTCAAGATTACCTATGAGAATGATTAGTTGAAGCTTGAGTTGACACAGTCAAGGAATAATGGTCAAGAACTTGAAAGATAGATTACCACCTTAAGAGATGAACTTGCTACTACTAATGACTACAAAGACAAATTCAAAGTTATCTCAGCAAGGCTTGATGAGATGTTGGAAAGTCAGAGACATGGAAAGGACATGGAATTGGATTTGAGAAAGGTGAATCCTCCGAATTTGGACAAGGCAATGCAAAACTTGATTAGAAGAAGAGCAAAAATCCTCCGGTAAGACAACCTAATGCTCATAAATTCAATGGTAGATGTTTTACTTGCAATAAATTTGGTCATATGGAAAATCAATGCAAAAGTTGGATGAATAATGGCATGAACAACATGAATAATGTTCCTACCTTTACCGGTCAGTGTTTCATATGCAATAATTTTGGTCACAAGTCAAATATGTGTAGAGTAGTAATGAATAACTTCCAAAATAGGAGGTTCTCTTCTTGTGGGATCTTTGGACATATCTCTAACCAGTGTAGGATGAGACCAAATTAGATGAACTTCAAATCTATGCAGAGAAATATTGTTTGTCGTGCATGTAACAAAACCAGTCAGATTGCAAAGTACTACAGAAGCAAGAACAATGCTCTGGTAGACAAGAACAAATCAGATGAGAAAGGAAAGGCGAATGTAAAAGAGATCAGAGACAAGCATGAGAAGATGTGGGTCAGAAAAGATAAATCTAAAGCAGAAAATGGATCTACACCCGAATCTAGTGCAGGTGCTTCATCTGGTAACTAGGACTTTATACCTTAGGGGGAAATTTTCATGCAGATTATAAGAACCCCCTCTTCGATGGTCTGCAATTGATTACGGAAGGTTGCAGAAGGATTGAATCATGAATGCAGATGTTATCTGAAAGTTTCAAAGAAGATTTGATGCTCCGATAAGTGACTCTACGAAAATCATGGTAACTGGTTGCTGCATTTATTGCAGTGAAGAGTTAGGTTTTTGAAGGATAAAAAGGGCATTTCAAAACTTCATTTGTCACTATGCGATCAAGCGAATAGTGCAAAGAAGCAGAGTGAAGCTATTTGGAAATTTCTACAATGATTTTAGCAACTCTAAAGTGAATCTCAATGCCTAGTTGCAAATCAAGGCATTTATCTATCTAGGCTTTTAGTTTCTGCAAACTCTAAATTCGAAATGGCTTCAGCTTCTGGTATTTCTACCACATTGGTCGTGGAGATTAAGGACATGGCCAAACTTATATTTAAGAAACACCCTTTCAAGTCATTTGAGGATGATCTGGAAGGTGCATTTTCTTCGTTACCCTACATCATGCTTCACAATGAAGATATTAGGGCATACATACATTGTGATCTCGAGGAGCTTGGTAATGTGAATATGCTGGACCTGTATAACAAATACTTGGCAGACAGTTTGGGAAATCTCAAACCCAAGTACAAGGTTCTTTAGGACAAGGGTTTTTCACAGCTCGTCCGTTTCTCGTTGTTCGAAAAAGCAAAGTGGATCTGGTACATTCTCAGTCGAGTTCATGATGAGTTTATACGACTTGATAAACCTCACAAGATTACCAAACAAGTGATCCAAGTCATGACATGGCTCAATGAAATCAGTGAAGTACCTAGCCTGAGAAAAGTGTCAAATGACACAGTGGTAGTGACTACTAGTTCAAGATTTGACAGCAGAGCAATGACCATAAATGACATTCTGGAGAATGATGTGAAATTTGCATAGATGGTGGTCAGTTACAAGGTTTACCAGTCAAGCAGGTACAACTCCATCTCCGAAACTGCCATATACTCTACATATTAGATGCTCAAGAATGATAAGAGGTATGACCTGTGCACAGTTCTCCTAAACGAATTAGGCAATTTAAATAAAATTAAGCAAGATAAGAAACACACCTTCGAATATGGAACTCTTCTTATTTTCTTGGCCTTATACTTATTGAATGAGATACCCAGTGTGAAATGAAAGGTCCAATGGGCCTATGATAGACTGGTGGTGGTGCAGATTAAAGAGGGATTGTAGGGTATAGGTGATGCCACAATAAGAATATCTTCTCTCTAGGGATACTTCAAATCCTTCCAAGATACAATGAAAAGCAGAGAGAGAATTGCTAAGGAAATTGTGGAGAAGTATGAGCAAACCATTTGCTTCATGGCTGATAAGGATCAATGTCAAATGGAAGTAGTGGAGACCATAACATTATGGATCATGCCCATGGGGTATGAAGTTGACTCTGTCACTCTTGAGGCTTATGCTCAACACTTATTAAGTTAACCGATGGACCCTAAAGAAGGGAGATTTGGGACATTCAAGGAAAAAGACCTTGAATTGCATAGATAATTCACTGCACCTGCCATAAAAAGGAAAGTTACAAAGATGGCTGAGGAGGTGGCAGCTCAAATGGGATTTACCTAGGAGGAGGTGAAGAAATAAAGGGAAAGACATGCACAGAAAGAGGCCAAAGAGGAAACCAAGAAGCCTAAGGTTGATCCAGTTCCCTCCAAGGTTAAACCAAAAGAAACCTAGTCTGCTCCTCCTCCGGTGGCACCATCTTCAGGACCTAGCCCATCCGAGAAAGGTGTATTGAAGCAGAAGGAGAATCCAAAGAGGACTTATGTTGCTATGTCTTCGGTAGCTTTTGAAATAGAGTCTGAGGAGGAAGCAGGAAATGTGAAGAAGAAAGGTGAGTTTGTTAGAGTGGTGAGGAAACCATAGTCCAGTGGACCACAACAAAGCAAGAAGGCAAAATCTGATTTTGTCCCATGCCGGAAGATCTTAGAGAGAAAGAAAGGTTAAAACTCAACCTGAGTTTGGTAATAAACAAGGTAAATCTATGTTTGTTCCTTCATTATCTGCAGATTAGTTGATTGATGAGATAATTGTAGATGGTATTCTGAAGAATATTGGAGTGTGTTATGCGAATTTGAATGAGGTTGATCACAGAAAGGTAGAAGAAGCAATTGTATTGTATTTGCACAATTTTAGCAAAACATCAATTGAGCTGGAGAAGAGCATCCCAAGAATTTGTACAATATTATTGATGCAAGGAGAATGACAACAAGAAAAATAGACAAAGACATAAAAGAGAGAGAACTAATAAATGTCTGCACCTGTATCACTCATGAAGAAGCCAAAAGGATTATTGAGGAAGCGAATAAGAAAGAATTTAGAAGCAAAAATAGAGTGAACAGATTAATGATTGGTCAAGTGGAAGCGGTGAGGAAGGAGACATAAGACATCTGGAGAAAGATAATTGTGAGTGATCCCCTATACAAAGATGCATTCAAGTCCACTTAGCTGAAAGAAAAGCAAGGTGTTTCTGGTGGTCAGAAGAATGAAACTCAGATTGAGGGACATCCGGAAGGTCAAGGTAACACATCACTTGATGCTAAGACCGATGATAATCCTTTGGTGGTAGATAGTTCAGTAGCCCCTGAGATCCAAAAGGATGATACTGCACCAAGTGGAAACACCAGTGCAAAAGATAAAGGGGATGAGGCAGAGAAAAAAGATGCTAGGAGTGTAGAGGCTAAGGTTGTAGAGGTAAACAAAGGGAAAAGAGTAGTTGATCCGATAATTGTCACTCCTCTGGTTACAGTGACCCTACCTCAGATCCCTATAAATCTAGATGGTCCACTGAACCTTGAACAAATGTCTGTTGCAGAAAATCTCATGCTCGCAGCTGTTGTGCAAGCCCAGGCTAGCCAGGATCTAGTAAAATCTGAATATGAAGATAAGAAGCTCATTCTGATGTCAGTTGAAGTTTTGTAGAAGGTGGCTCCAAATGTACAGTTAGATTCTAATAAAATCCCCTCTGGTAAATTGTTGCAATTAGTCAACAGTGTAAATACAAATTTTGATTCTTTAGAGAAGTCTGCTACTCAGAAATTTTTGGATAGATTTAAGGATGTTAGGATGCAGACATTCTAGAAGATGATAGAGTGAGAATAAATAAGAGATTGCAGATTATTTCTGATGCATTGTTAGAAGGCGGTAAATTGTACATGTCTTGTCTAATTTTGTCTAAATTCATTGTAGATATAGACACGCAGATAGGTGTTTTCCAGGTCAAGCTTGCTGGTATTTCACAGTCCTTTGACCCAAATGTAGCTCTAATAAGCAGTGTTGAAGGGCGTATTATATCTCTAAATGATCATATCTCAATCTTCCAAGTGGAGAAGGACAAAATTTTGAGAAAATTTGGTGAACTTCGGAACTTGATTGGCCCTCGGTTGGACACCATGTTGAGTAATAAGGTAGATGTATGAAGGAAATGGCCCAACATGTGCCATCTAATCTAAAGGAATTAAAAATTCATGCCATTGTATTTAGTGCATTCATCAGAGTTTTGGATAAATTTAAGAGTGGGTGGGATACTCACCTAGGATTTTGGAAGACTATTTATGCTAACATCTTCAAGTATTTGTAAATTCTCCAGCAAATATCCCTCTATATATGTTTTGGACAGTACCCCATTCTTGGCATTGTTGTCAAAGGGGGAGAGACAAGGTGGAAAATGTACATAATAGTGTAATTATAGATTTTATAATTCTTTGTCTAAGGGGGAGCCTTAAAAATTCTTTTGATTCTTTTGAACCGGTGTACAGTGTTCAACACTTAGCCATTTTCATGAGTGTTGCCATCAATGCCAAAGGGGGAGATTGTTGGCAATTGACACTCATCCGGTGGTTTCTGGTAGTTTCTAGTGGTTGATTATTGATTTAGGGTTGTCATTCATGGAAACTTTCCTTAGAGATTTGATCTGGTGGCCTTAATTATTCTTAACCAGTAGTGGATGTTAACTGGTAGCTAGTTAGCCGATATTTCAGGATGAACAAAGCCGTTTTTGGTTTGGAAGCTTTCTGGTGATTGTGATGCATTGAATCGTGTTTGGGATGATTGGGCCAACATAGACACATCATTTTATTATTATTTTGGTGATTTGCATTTATCCTTTGGGATCCGGTCAAGCCGACATGTGACTACACGTTACACTAGTAGGCCAACATGGTAAATGACCTATTTTGTGATTGTCAGTTTCTAAGTTTGGTGTGGATGATATTTTTGGTGCATGATATAATTGTATGAGAGTGAGTGGTGATTGATAATACTTTGTAGTGTAGTTTCACATGCACATTCTTGATTCGGTAGCCGACTGAGACCATGAATAGGGCAGAACAGAGCAAAATAGAGAAGATGATCCAGTATGTATGTTTAGCACTCAACTGAAACTCATCCAACAATTTTAGATGCTATTTCAGAGTTCATTTATTTTAATTCATCACTGTAACTAATTTGTAAGACAATGAGCCTTCCTTGAGGGTTGTAGCCTTTCAGGTTATTGTAATTGAGCAGTGAGCCTGGATGCATGTGCATTCCCATATTGTAATATTGTTTTTCTACTGGCCATAGTGGAATAATATTGTGGGTTCAAATCCCACCATAGTTTTTCCCATTTGGGTTTCCACATAAAAATCCAGTGTTATGCTTTTGTGGTTGATTGTTTAATATTTTTGCATTCTAGTTTCAAGTGTTTGCTTCTGGTGGTTTAAAAATAAGCTTGGAAATTTTCTAACAAGTAGATCACTGATTCATCCACCCCTCTCAGTGATCCTTGATTTCAACAGATTCTCTACAGTAGTATGTGAAAATAATTACAACGGGGAATGCACATGCATTCAGACTCACTACTTAGAGCTCACTGCTCAAGATATAATAACCCGAAAGGCTAGAACCCTCAGGGAAGGTTCACTACCTTACAAGGAAGTTTCACTGACTTACAAAATATTCGAACAACAATCTGGAATCAAATGAACTAAAAGAATAGCATCTGCAAATGACTGACGACAACTCCGGTTAAGCACATTGTCTGCTCTGCAACACTCCAATCTCTACTCAAACACAATATCAAAGGATGTATTCACTTGTTCGCACTTTTACCACTTTCTAATAATGCAGACAAAAACAACGATACTGAATATACATGACTATATCACCTATTTATACAATTTATCAACCTTGACTACAAGGTTGACCAAACCCTCAACTCACAATTACAAAATTACATCACACGATATAAAGATCGAGCACCAGACCAATATTATGATATAAATGATAGTTAATTGACCTAAATCAAAAGCTCAAACATGCAATACCACCAAAAATTATGCCAAGATCAACCGCAACACGCTACACCACCAAGAATACCACATAACACAAAGAATATCACCAATTCAACAAAATCACCAAGAACACGCACAAGGATCAATGCGGATCATCAAAATGAATAAGACATAATTAGGAAACACCAACAAGAATGTTAGAATCATCTGTAACAACTGTACCAACACCACTTATCAAATCTTCATCGATCAACATCTGAGACTCAAGAACACTCAAACAACAGCAACTGCCACGAGGAAAGATAACTTGCGGAGCACAAAATCATGAACAATCTGAAGTGAAGATACACAAGAACATCCCATTTTTTTTTTCCAAAATCATAACTCAAGATCTGATCACACCGGAATATACCAGAGGAAATATCGAATTCTACAAAGCACTGATCAGAAAAACCAAACTGTAAACCGGATCATACGATATGATCAATTAAGCTTCCAAACCACATAAACCAATACATAAAGATATATTGATACACGAAATACTCCATACACCGAACATTGATCCCAATAAACCAATCTGCAACCACCAGAGCAATAAATCATAGGAATATGTCGACATCAATGACAACAACATATCCTAGCAGCAACAATGTCCAACATTCTCAACATCATATAAGTTATACCAAAATTTCATATGAAAATAGAAAGCTATCTAACATAGTAGCCAACAATAATTTATAAGAATTCATATGTTCAAGATATTTAAATAAATAAAAATGCATGTATGTTTAAATCAAATCAGAGTAAAAATGGAATATGCAAGTGGTCTTTCTACTACAACCTATAAGGGTTTTTTTTATCAAAATCCTTACAACAAAAATAACATTTTTTTAAACTTTAGAATGAACATTTTTTTATGTATATTTATATAAAATTTGGGTGAGTGAATTTCATAATGTATATTTCTTACCATCTCTGAAAATAAATACATAACTTGTATTCTTTTCTAATTAATTGGGGCTATTAATTGTGATCTACATTTATGTTTGTATTAAATTATTGAGAATTTGAATAATCTACAACACACATACCACCACATCTATATCACTTTACAAAATATAAGAATATAAAACTAATTAGAAAGGATATTTCTCAATTGACTAGGTAAGAAGACATGTAGTGAGAGCTATGTGTGTTAGAGAGATGAGGTTTCCATAGTCCATGCTAAATTCATATATTCTGCTTCTGGATTCAACCGTGTCGAACATTTTTGCATCAACGTTTTGAATCACACTCTGTGATTCATCATCAGGATGATAGAGCTATAGGAGAAAAGATGTGCAGGCAAACCCAGGCGATCCAAAATATTACAATTGATGGTGTTTAGGATCAAGAATATAGAGTCCTAGGAAACTCAATCATAAATTGAACATATAATAGATAGTTTGCATAAAAGGTATAAGTGCACATGAGCCCATTTACAAGTTTGGGCATAAATATTGGATATTTCACAAACATGGTGTGCATGGGGAACTCAACAAGGAGAAAAGAAAGTTGTAAAGGAACATGCATGAAGAGGACCACCCAATAGGCCTAGAGATATGACATGCACATGTCAAGTATGAAGGAGCAAAAATAAGTGAGAAAGCATGCAAATAGAGAGCACAAAAATATACATCAATGCCTAATAATTAAGGAAGATGATGTACCAAAGAAATATGCATAAGCAAATACAGTGTGCATAGAAAGGTTGAGTGTCAAGAATCATGAAGAAGGGTGTGTGTAGACAAGAGTGCAAATGAAAATTTAAAAAACTAGGTAAAAATCACTAGTGGCTCAAAGCCTTGGAGGAAATGCATGAGGCACATTTGGGTAGATGGTAGAGAGAGCGAACACTCATGCAAAATGCAAGAGGAGTTTGAATTACGATCTACGTGAGGGATTAGCACATGTGAGAATGAACATGGAGATGTGGCGAGAATTAATATAAGTAACAAGTAGGTGAATTAACCAAGATGAGGAAAATTTGAATACCTAACAAAATGTATATAATAGTGTTGTGGGTGGAATTTTAGTTTTTCTTTCTACCACAAAAGAGAGAGTGTGAGAGAGTTACAAGTCCACAAATTAAACTATATAGTAGTTGAAATATTTGATGTAAAATAAGGGCAAGGTCCATTGTAAACTTGTAACCTTATACTTCCATTTAATGAAAATAGTGTGCTTTTTTGTTATGTATGGTAGTGTCCTCATCTCATTGTGTGTGTGTGGTGAGTATCTAGGGTTGCATGGTCAGGTATTCCCTAATTGTGACCACAAACTCGTATTACATCATAACTATTTCGACATAGAACAACCAAGCATATATGTTGCAGTGATAATTTCAACATAGTTTATGGATGGTGAACCAATTACTTGTATGTTTGCATTTAAAACAATGGCATAATTTTTGGATGGTGACCCATTTATTTATGTTGACAAAGTTTTGTCTAGAATAGTACAAATGAGTTTGTTTACTAAAGATAAGTAAACATGATGATTTTACTCAATAAAGTTGAGTAAATATGACAATGACAAGATACTTTTTGAGGCTCAAAATATTTTTCACATGAAAACACAATATTTTTAGACTTACTATCACATTGAATAATCTATTGACTAATTTTTAATAATATATTTTTACATGATAATATTAAAGCAAAACATATTACTTCATAATTCAAAACAATAAAAAATATTAGTATTATAAACAAATTATAACAGAATTTAAATAGTATATTCATTTTAAATGACTTTTACCATAAAATTTCCATAACATGTGACCAACTAACAAACAAATGTATACTACAAAATTGTCGCGATGTGTGACTCTTTTGTTTTATAAGTAGCATGTGGAACCCATAAATTAATATGATTTTAGATATGAATTTGTCACAATGGTAATTGAAAATGTCTTTAGATTCAATCAAACGACAAAATTGTGAAGATATGAGACTATTTTATTTTTTATGTAACATGTGGAACACATATATTAATATGATTTTAGAAATGAATATGTAACAATAGTAATTGAAAACGTCTTTAGATTCAATCAAACAAACGTATACTATAAAATTATGAAGATGTGTAACTATTTTGTTTTTATTGTAGCATGCGGAACCCATAAATTAATATGATTTTAGACATGCATTTGTGACAATAATGATTGAAAATGTCCTTAGATTCAATCATCTTTATTTTTTTACAAACGTATTCAATCAGACTAAAGCAGACCCTGGTAAGTACCAAACCGCAGATCTGAGTAAGAAATAAAATGGAAGCAATTAGTTTAATTCTAGGTGATTACATGGGATTTGAAGCTGTAAATGCTTCATATTTCTTATTTTCATCTGTTTCATTGCAAATGCAAACAATTAATTCAACTAGTTATGAATATTTTTTAATATGTATTGTCTCAATACGAGTGGCCTTATAAAGTACTCTTTACAAGTAATCTATCAAGTTAAACAAGGTATTATGATAGTACCTCAATTATCCTTGCATTTTATTCTTTTCAATTTTCAATTTGGTGTGGCATCGTTGCTTGGTGTCACACATTTGGATGAATTATATTAAGAATCCATTATCAAACCTTCCCTCCTACCCAAGTTCTAATTATTTTATCGGTAATTCTATCTATCAAATTTTTATATTATTGGAAAAAGTAACAGATACAAAATTACAACATCAAAGAGACAACATAAATAAGTCGATTATATGAACATGTGGTAGATTGTTTGATTATTTATTAGCATTTGATTAAAACATTTTTGGTTGCATATCAAAAACAAGTCAATGAACATGTGATAGATTGATGAAACTCTACAACCAAATCTGATCCACATACAACATCTTTAATTAAACATAAATTTGCGCCCAAAAAAATAATCCACCCTATCAACATCATATTAAAAACAAACAATGAACCACATTCCTAACTGCATGATTATAATTGTTGTTATAAATACCAAATATAATACCATGTGAATCTGAAAAATTAAAATGGACCACAATCAGACCCTTTGCCCCACTCAAATTCCAATTATTTTATTGATATAACTGTCTGTCACCTTCTTCAATTATTGAAATAAGTAACCAAAACTAAATTACAACGACCAAGTGGCGGCAGAAATAAGAACGGAAAGGAAAAAGTCCCTATCAAACACTAGACAAGCTCTTACAAGAGAACAAACATGAGAGATATATTCGATCTCTTTGGGGTAAATTCAAACTTTTATCTCCAACTTTGCACCGTTCAGACTTAATTGTTTATTTGTTTGGTGTTTATTGATGCTGTTGCTTCACGTGATGTTTTTCACTCATTCAAATCACATTTTTTAAAACTATTTTATTGATGAAATTATGCATGTCTCAAGATCTAAATTATTTAATTGTTCTTAATGAAAAATATAGTAAATTTTTTTATAAATTATACTCTATGAAAAAAAGATGATCGTGTATAAACTCTCTCTTTTTATATATATAAGTTATTTTGAATGGATAATTGTTTCTATATTTATATACTTTAAATGTGCAAGCGAAAATGAATTAGATACCTAATTTCTATGTGATGTAGTCCATTTTTGCTCGTACTATATTTGTGTATAGTCGATCTTGATAAAATTACGTATGGAAATTTTCTTTATGGTGGAAAGAAATACAAAGATGTTAAAACTAAGAAAATGATTATTGTTTCTGTATTTATATACTTTGCCATAAAGGTGTAAGCAAAATGAACTAGATACCTAATTTCCATGAGATGTAATTACACTATATTTGTGTATAGTCAATCTTGATAAAGTTATGTATGGAGATTTTCTTTTTGATGGAAACATCACACGTATAAAACATAGATTTTAACCTCATGTTAGTAATATATAAATAAATAGATAATAACCTTCTTAATATTATAAGTAATACCAAATTTGTATTTGAAAATAGAAAGCTATCTAACATAGTAGTCACTAATATTGTATACAAATTCATATGTTCAAGATATTGAAATTAAAAAATTATGCTTGGAT
The DNA here is from genome assembly GCF_030272615.1 of Cryptomeria japonica. NCBI lineage: Eukaryota > Viridiplantae > Streptophyta > Pinopsida > Cupressales > Cupressaceae > Cryptomeria > Cryptomeria japonica. The sequence continues at coordinate 165,302,821 of NC_081410.1, forward strand.
TCAAATCAAATTAGTACAAATGAAATATAGTGGTGGTCTTTCTACTACAAACCTAGAAGGGTTTTTGATCAAAAGCCTTGCAACAAAAGTAACAAATTTCTTGCTTTAGAATGAACATTTTTTTTAATGTATATTTATATACAATTTGGGTGACCAACTTTCATAATGTGTATTCTTACCATCTTTAAAAATAATACATGACTTATATACATTTCTAATTAATTGGAGATATTGACTGTGATCTACATTTATGTTTGTGTCAAATTATTGATAATTTGAATAATCTACAACACACATGCCACCACATCCATATTCTACCAAGATTTTGGAGATTTGAAACTTACAAAATATAGGAGAATAAAACTAATTAGAAAGGGCATTTCTCGATCGACTAGGTAATAATATGTGCATTGAGAACCATATGTGTTGTTTTATGCATTAATTATGTGTTTGATGTTATGGTAATAACTTAACATGGCTTAAATTTTCTTTTAAACATATTATGTTGTATGGTATTTATGCATTCCTAGCTCCATGGTATGCACTCTTTTGGATTGAATCAATACATCACACATTTTTATTTTTAATCCTTTGTTAACTACCCACTTGATATTGGGGCATCCCTAGTCAATCCAAAATCCTGCAATTGATGGTAATTGGGATCATGAATCTAGAGTCATAAAGAACCTGATCATAAATTGTATGTATAGAATAGAGAGTTTGCATAAAAGCTAAAAGTGCACATGAGCCCAATTACAAGCTTGGGTATAAAAGTTGGAGATTTCACACACACAAAGTGCAAGAGAGGCATAGAGAGGAGAAAAGAAAGGTGCAAAGGAACATGATTGAAGAGGACCACACAATAGGCTTAGAGATATGACATGTGTGTCAAGCATGAAGAAACAAAAAGAAGTGAGAAAGCCTGCAAATAGAGAGCACACGAATATACAAGCCTAAAAATTAAGGAAGATGATGCACCAAAGAAGGATGTATAGGCAAAGCAAGTGTGTCAAGAAAGGTTGAATGTCAAGAATCATGAAGAGGGTGTGTGTAGACAAGATTGCAAATGATAAAGCAAGGACTAGGTAAAAATCACCAATGACTCATAGCTTTGGAGGAAATGCATGAGGCACATTTGGGTGGATGATAAAGATAGGGAATAATAACGTAAAATATAAGAAGAGTTTGAATTAACATCCATGTGGAGGCTTAGGACATGCCAGAATGAACATGGGGATGTAGGGAGAATTAATATAGGTTACAAGTAGGACAATTCAAATGTGAGAGACAAGAGGAAATTTGGGTGGAAAAACAACCATGATAGGAAATATGAGTACCTAAACAAAATGTATATATTGTAGATTTGTGGGTGGAATTTTAGTTTTTTTAAACCACGAGAGAGAGAGAACGTGAGAGAGCTCCAAGTCTACAAATAAAACTATATACCAATTGAAATCTTTACTATAAAATAAGGGCAAGGTCCATTGTAAACTTTTAACCTTATACTTCAATTTAATGAAACTAATGGGTTTTTTGTTCTATATGGTAGTGTCCTTATCTTATTGTGCATGTGGTGAGTATCTAGGGTTGCATAGTTATGCATTCCCTAATTGTGACCTTGAACTCATACGACATCATAGTTATTTCGACATAAAACAACAATGTATATATGTTGTAGTGATAAATTTCAACATAGTTTTTGGATGGTGAGACAATTACCTATGTATTTTCTAGGTTTTATTTAAAAGAATGACATAGTTTTTGGATGGTGGGCCAGCTATCTAAGTTTACAAAGTTTTGTTTAAATTAGTACATACATGATTTTATTTACTAAAGATCATAAATAAATATGATGATTTTACTCAATTAAGGTGAGTAATTATGATATTGACAAAATGCTTTTAGAGACTTGAAATATTTTTTCACATGAAAACACAATAGTTTTAGACTTACTATTGCATTGAATAATCTGTTGACTAAATTTTAATAATATTTCTATACATGATAGCATTGAAGCATAACATATTACTTAATAATTCAAAACAATAAAAAATATTACTATTGTAATGAGGCACCAATTAAGGATTTATATAAAATGTGCTCTCAAGATAATAAATTCCATTTTAACCGTGGTTGAAGTAGGAATGATCACATCTTATTCTCTATGGATGCTCAACAAGTGACACGACCAACAACACATAGAGCGTAGAATTTATGAAAAGATTTGAAATCTTGAGACTTACTATTAATGTTTTCACCAAATAAAACATGAATAGAATTCAGTTGATAATGTAGTAGTGATTGTTAAAATTTCAATGTAATCAATAAGATTAACATTATTAGGAATAGAGAGGATAATGAATTGCTAGTTTTATTACTTCCATAATTGTATCTCTCCCTCGAGTGTATATATACCCTCTAATTTTTTTAACCATAGATAGAAGAATCCATATATACAGATGGAAAATAAAATGCCTTAAGATGCACACAATATTCACTAGCACCACAAGGGATGAAATAAGCCACATTCATTGGATGGGTTTTAAGTCAAATATGCATCATTTGGGAATAAATCTAACCCTGATTATTATCAATAGTTATAGAAAGTAAATTCTATGAAATCAATGACTAGATAATTAAAATAGAAATAGAACATGAAATATTTACCAAACCAACATAAAATATTATATAAATTTACAAATCAAAATAATATCATTAATAATTTTGTACTTAGAAAGCAAGAATGCTTTAACTTTGGAAGTTAGTTATATGCACCAAATTATCCATGCAAAGGAAACAATCCTAAATTAAAACTCTAAGTCATTAGTTGTCTTTATATTGCCATGGTACCATTATGCTTGTGATAAGACACTAATATTGGTATTTCTCCTTAGGAGCACATACGTCGGTAGGTCTAGAGTTACAAGTTACATCTATATAGCCACAAAATTTTCAATTTCATATAAAGAAAATAGTCCAATGTATAGTTTATTAGTGAGAAAAACTATATTTTCATAAACCATAGAGGGTAGACTCAAATCTTGACCCTAGAGTAAATCAACTAAGGAAAATTGAGTAGATACTCGTTATTACCAATAGTGGATAATAAAGGACTAACTCTTAAGATCATGTATCTCTTCTTTATTGTTATATTTTTTAGGTCTATAAGTTTATCATTGAGGTTCTTACAATATAATTAATAAGAATGTGATAATTCAATTATTCGTGAAGCAAATCACACCCAATGCATATGAGGCTACCAAAGGTTTGTGACTAAAACTTTACCATGCATGTTCACCAACTTGAGATCCATGAACTTCTCTTAATTAGATGACACAAGTACATTATATGTGAACATAAATATATTTAACATGTTGTTTCCCATAAGATGACTCATCTTTGATATTTCCTACTACACATATAACCTAAAAATAACATATAACACTCTAGTCATTGAAAAATCACAAACTCTCAAAAGATTAGGAAAATTTATTAGTTAGGAATGTGTAATATGGTAAAATCATATACATGCATAATTATCTAAGTATTATAGTGTCAAGCCCTCAAATAATTTGCATAAAATTGTAATATTAGATCATATATAGAGGCAAGGCCTATATTTTTTTGTAGTTCTCAAGTGTTTATTGGGTCTCTTCAAAAATCCCTATTCATTATATAGACATGTTTACACATATATCCAATAACAAAATGAGGAAGGAACAAAATGTTCACAAACATTAGTAAGGAGAAATGAGGGCAAAATTCAATTGTGAAACTAGAATTGTTTGACATTTTACAAAACATAAGGTTCTAGAAATGGTTTGTAGGCCTAATAACATTAGAAACAGTTTTCAACTCTGCTATAATAATTACAACTCACTTCTTGAACCAAATTTTAATGAAAAAATAAAAGGTTTTTCCAAAACCCATAGAAATCTTATGACAAATAAACTAATTTTATAAGCATTAAAGAAAGTTGAATGCATAATATGAAGTAAGGCAGTACACTTGAAGCTAGTGCAACAACCAGTATTAGGATTTCAAAATTCTCAATATTTAAATCTATAAATTAGTTTGAAAGGTCACAATGATGGTCAAACAAAATATTTGAATTTTCATAAGTAATGTGCTACAAAATACAAAAAAACGCATATACAATTATGTTTATAAACACAATGAATCAATGGTATAGTTTCATAGAAATCTTATTCTTCGAGATGTATTATGCTTTAAATATATTAGAAGGAATTAGCCAAATTAAAAAAATTAATAATTGCAAACTCAAAGATTAGATATGTATTTAGGTAAAGGCTCAATCATTAATGTAGCAAGTATTATTACAACTTTGAAGATAAATGATACTAATTTGAACTTAAAAATATATTTCACAAACACTGAAACTATCAATTATCCACTAGGGCTTTGTAAATAATAGATAATAAAATTTTGAAATGATAACCCTTGTCAAGTGTAACAAGTCATTTACTTCAAAGTTAATAAGCAACACATTAAAGGATGGCTAAATAATACACAATTGACAAGAAATTATAACACAACCAAAAATATAGGTTAGTTCATTGTCTTAAAGTGAGGTATGATGACCTTACCTTCCACTTACAACCAAATAGAGGAGTGAAATAAAGAAATGCCTTCTCAAGCACTAAACAACAAATTAACACTCGCCAATACTTGACAAGATAAAGAAGACATGAGTTTTTTTTTAAATGGTCATAACCTTAGTGAGGTATGATAGCCTCACTTAACATTTGAAGTAAGATAGATGACTAAATCACACATGACCACCAAACATACTTCCACTTAAGCTCCAAATTATCTCAATGGAAACCTCCACATTCTTTCCATTGAGTACCTTCAACACCATGAAAAGATTAGAGTACAAGTGAACAACTATACGTTGAAAGTGGAACAAGCTTTGGTGAAGAAGATGACCAGTTGGGAAGTATTGTGCTTTACTTAGTATTGCATACTACAACATTGAAGGTGGTATCATTTTACATATGTAGGCAATCCCATACATGCAAATATGGATTGACACACTTACTAAATGCTATCCCATGGAGTTGTGTGTGAAGACACGTTGTTTAAATGTATTGGCATTTGATTAAAACGTGTTTGGTTGCATATTAAAAAACAAGTCAATATGAACATGTGGTGGGTTGATGGAGCTATACAACCAAGCCTAGTCCAAATACAATATTATTAATCAAACATTTATTAGAGCCAAAAAAAAGTGGTCTCCCCTTGTCAAGGCTCATACAATACTGAAAACAAATGATTTGAACTTTCCACATCCCTAACAACATAGTTATAAAAAAAATTCCAATGCCAACATGACGTGCAATACCATGTCAAACTGAAAAGTTAAAGTGGACAACTATCCGACCCTCTCCCCTACTTAAATTTTTTGATACCAACATGACATATACAATACTATTTCAGTTTGAAAAATTAAAATAGACCACCTTCAGACCTTCTCCACTACTTAAATGTTTTGGTGCCAACATAACATGTACAATGCCATGTCAATCTGGACTACTAAGAGGCCCTCTCTTCTATCTAGACTCTAATAGTTGTATTGGTATTTCTATCTATCACTTTCTTCAATTATTCAAATAAATAATTGAGAAAACAAAGAGACAACAGAAGTAATAAAGGCAAGGAAAAAGTCCCTCTCAAACAGCAGATAAGTTGTTAGAAGAGAACAAACATAAGAGATAGCTTTCATCTCTTTAGGGCTAACAAGGCAAATTCAAACGTTCATCTCCACATTTGCCACAAATATCTGCACCATTTGGACTTTATTTATTTGGTTGGTATTGATTGTTGCCTCACCTACTTCACTTAATATTTTCCCACATTCAAACTCTGCTTTGAATACGCCATTAGAGATCATATTTCTCTTCAATTCCTATGATTTGAACACTCTCTCTAAATTATTTTCATCAACAATAATGCTTATGTTATGCATGTCATCATGAGGAAGGAATACCTAACTCAGGCTTTCACTAAAGCATTGCGTACTAATTTCATCTTTGGGCTCATTTCAGATGCTTTCCTTGACTGCCTACGTTGCTTATACAAAGTTATCGTAATTAAGGGGATGACTAAAATTTTAGTCTAAGTTAGAGAATCGATTATCATTATTTTAGGTGTGAGGTGGACAGATGAACAGTTCTTTGGAAAGAATGATCTTCCATTTGATTGAAACTGAAAGACATTTCGTCATAGAATATGCAACATATGATAATATCTACATTCGGTTTGGAAACAATTTATAGATAAATCAGAGATATTTGAAGAGACAAGAATTTCACAAAACAATTGATCTCTTAATCAAGAACTATAATAAAAACTTAACTTACAAAGACCAAGAATTGTTGCAAATTCTTGAAGGCAGAATAATAACACTCAGACCTGGGCTAGATGAGCTTATATGGTCGAGATCAAAGGATGGACAATACAACTGCAAAGATGGTTTCAGAACCATATATGATGAGGCAAACAATGTCAAGGACTATATCCCTAATACAATATGTTGGACAAATTCTATCTCCCAACAGTTGGCTTGTTTGCCTGGGCGACATTTTAGGGGAAGGTCCTAATTGCTGAGCAATTTAAACTTAAAGGCTACGAAGGACCCTCAATCTGTTTCTTATGCAAAAAAGACGAGGAGACATATGATCACATATTCACAACCTGCAACTACACACAAAAATGTTGGTATTGGCTGATGGCACAACTAGGTTGGTCAGGTGCCCTTATCCCTTACCTAAAGGAATGGCTCAAAAGTTGACCAATTATCAAAAGGAATAGCATCTTCCACAATTTATGGATATGCAGCCCAACAATAGTAATTTGGGAGGTTTGGAAGGAGAGGAACGAGATAATTTTTCAAGAAACAGAAATGAAGGTAGAGAATCTTATAGCAAAAACAAAAGACTTCATCACAGAAACCTCCAATAGTAGGAATGCGACCATTCCCCAACATGATAAGACATTTATAGACTAGGATAACTACACCTGAAGGCAGTGGAAGGGGATTAAAATCCCTTCGTTCATTGGGAAGGGGAATAGAGACAAGACTGAAGTTAGGAAAGCATGCAAATGGGTGCTCCCGGAGGTTGGATGGTGCAAACTCAACTTTGATGGAGCATTCAAAGGTAATCCAGGGGAGGCAGGGGCAGGATGTATAATCCACTCAGATGAAGGGATTTGTATTGGATCGAGATCCCGATATCTAGGTCATTGCACTAACAATAAGGCAAAACTGTTGAGCCTAATAGAGGGTTTAAACCTATGCAAACAATTAAAAATATCCAATTTGGAAATAGAAGGGGACTTGACCATTATAGTTAATGCAATGAGGACCAGGACAATGCCAAACTGGGAACTCAGAAGTTTATTGGATAGAGCCCTTTCTCTAATGGAAAGCTTCTCAGATTACATGCTCAATCACATATATAGAGAGGCTAATACATTGGCAGATAATCTAGCCAATTTAGGGGTAGATGGAACAAATAAAACTACATAATTAACATATAGGCAATCAAACCAGGATACTCATAGGCAGGAAGGGTTTTAGACATAATCCTAAACAACACATTCACATACATATTGGAAGGTATACATATGTATATGCACAGATAGCGGTATATATGTACGTATATATTTATACTTATATGTGCATACGTGCATATATATGGTAGTAGATACATATATAGATGCACGTATACATATATAATTATATATATAGATACATTCTCATAAATATACAGATATATGCATATATAACCATATATATGCCTATCAATAGTAATCTTAGAGCAGAGCTCACTCCTTTGGTTCTGAATAGACTTTTATAGATGCATACGATCATTTGTATACACAAAGTATGTTGGTATGCCTATATGGTTATATACATACATATATATGCATATATATACAAACATATATATATATATATATATATATATATATATATATATATATATATATATATATATATATTCATAAGCATCGTCACATGTCAAGACCTTATCATTTAGGTACGATTCGAACCCTTAGCAAGCTGGAGATGCTAGGGTGTAAGGCAAATAGAGAATAAAGGAAAAAACAATCAACAACCCTATAGTCGATATGACAGGACAGTATAGGGATGAAATTCTCTCAGATGTGATAGAGATACACATGCTCATCTGTATACATAAAACGTGATTATATACTCAAAATATATATATATATATATATATGAGTATATATATATTTATGCTTAATTATATTTATGTCCATGCATATAGGTATATATGTATATACATACATGGACATAAATATAATTAAGCATATATATATTTACACACACACACACACACACACACACACACACACACACACATATGATTAAATATCATATGTCAGGAATCATCATAAAGGCACTGCTCGATTGCTTGAGCAATCATGTATTGGAAAGGATAGGGAGTAAGGCTAAACGACAATCATGAAAAATTAATCAACACTCCCACAGTCATTATAGCAAGGCAATATGGGGATGGAAATATGTCAGAGTTATCAAAAGACAATTATAATATATAACGAGGTAGATAGGAAACCATCATGAGAATATCCTGGCATAACCGTGGTTACAACTCGATTTACCGATAATACCGGTTAACATAACCAATATATCTAAGTAGAAGCACCCACCATTTATCTCTGTAAAAAATGGACTCCGGTATTTGCCTTTGCCCTGAGAAGCGTGAAATGTCCTTCCTCAGAGAGATCTCTAACAAATGTTGGTCAGTTATTCTAATATCAAAAGATGTTCTAGTCATACATGTGACCAAAAGGATTCTGGGCAATGAGATTATATACTCGGAACATAGAAAATGAGTCAATAGTAGCATCCCAACAGGGTTTGCAACAATACTACTCACAATGGGAGAAGAGAAAGCAGTCACAGTCACACTATGCAAGCTAATATTCAAAGAAGAATATCTGGTTAATCTGGAAATGGCTATTAAATGTGTGGATGATAAGCTATATATACCTTACCTGGAAGATTACACCAAAGTTGCGGAAGCCATAAATAAGGAAGAGGTGCTCAATATAGAGTTTAAGAGGCCTATTCTCAACAACAAGGATCAGAAACTATGCTGCCAAAGGCAAACAGAGATAGCAAGGAGCATTGCATTCCTCAAACAATGGCTTGGTGTGGTAAAAGAGCCAAAAGGTGAATGGTGGGTAAGTTATATGGTAGAGGAGGGTTGGACCCCATTCCAGGTTGATAATCCCAGTGATATGGAGGGTGAGGAAACACATGCCTCTAGCATGGAAGCCATAGATGATAAGGAGAAATAATAAGTTTCATAACATAGTTTTGTTTGCAGTTACTAATATAACTAATCTAATACACATGGATGTAGGATCTACAGTTAGTACAAGGCACATATTGAACTGTTTAGGAAAACACTTTGATATAACATAGATAGAGAAGGGTAAGATACTCACTTGATGATATTTTCAAAACATATAGATATACTAAATAAGTGAAGTTTAGAATCCGAATGTTTCTTTGAGTCGGGCATATACTAAAATAAAGTAACAGGAAGTACTCTAGTAACTCTTGCATATTGGTTTACTTCAGCATTTACATTTAGACATCTATAAGACTAGAATATCATGGTAAGATCATGAATTACAGGCTAGATGGGATGTGTTATTATCAGTCCTTTGTTAACCAGTATTTATACCTCTAATATTATTGTAGCTTGGGTAATCTTTCATTGTATAGCCAACAATTTCTGATGCTGACTTAATATGAAAGAAGCCCAGGCTATAATAACAACAGGGGAGAGTATACAGAAATAATACTAGTTCTTCTTCTCCTTTTTTGTACTAACACTTAATAAAGTGGTTTGCACAAGGATTGTCTTGAGAATCTGTTTTGCAGGAAAAGCAGAAGGCAAAAATATGGCAAAAGAGGCAACAGTGAACAACGAAGTCTGGCAGAATCAAGTTAACTCATTGGAAATTATAGAAACTACCTATGAAGGGCTTTTTGAACAGCCATAATGAAGAATTTGTAAAAGATTATATGTAACTCAATAAATGATATTAGATACTGACTAGACCTATGGTCTCGAGCAAGGCTGAAGTTTTTCTCCTCTCTGCTCTTTCCTACCAGTGCCCGCACTGAGCGAAGATTGTAATACTATTTATTAATAAAATATGGCTTAGGCCTTTTACCGAGAAAAAAAAAAAACTTAATTTGAAAATATGTTAAACTTAACTTGTACAACTATGTCAATTTCTATCTAGTTTTGGGCCCATTTGGAATAAATATCTTAATACAATTACATATCAAATGACAAACTATTGTCCTAAGTTTGGATTATAATTTGTTTCCTTTCCATATACTTCATCCTCATCTGCAACTATTTCCAATAATTCAATCTTATCTCATTGGTCTATTTATATCCATGTATCCCTAATTACACATCATTTATTAACCTACATTTGTATCCATATCCACATATTCAATCCCTTCTTGGGTAAGTACAAGAATTTGAGTCCACTTTAGTAGAAATCTCATGAAAGAAACAAAATCCTAACAAGAATAGGCGTGCATTTTATAAGAAAAAGGTACTTGTTTAGGAACAAGTCGCAAAGCCTAAACTCCTACTTATACAAAATGGGTATCAATTTTGGTTTTCAAAATGAGTACGCATTTAAAAATACATACCCATTTTGGCTTGTACCACATACTCATTCTTTCTGGAACATGTACATGTTTTGGAATAGTTATACATTCCATAAAATTTCAAATTAGAAACCCATGGTTTTGCTCTTTTTTTTTTTAGGCTTGGAAACCCAAACCTCAACCTTGGACCTACAAGTAGAATGCCATGTTAATAGCAAAATAAAAAATGAATTTTGCAATCATGATAACAACTTTTTTTTAGAAAATTTTGATGAAATTAAAGCTCATTATAGAAAACAATGGCTAGTTTTCAAATATGTATATTTTTATTTTTATGTTTTGGGCAAAAGGATTATAGCCTATATATTATATTAATTTATTAAATATAACAAGTATGCATTATAGTATCAAATTTATATGGGCTATAGGGCAATGTAGTTTGAGGAGAGACTCAACTCAAACACGATTTACATTAAAGCCAAAATGATCTATGTTTGGCATTTCCAACTACTAGTTCATACATGTTTAGTTACATCATAGCTCTTATAGACTTTACAAAAAAACATCATAGCTCTTATAGACTTTACAAAAAACATCATATCTCTTATAGACATTACAAAAATATATGGAGACCCTAAACTCAAAAATCTCAAGATGGACTATTACCAACCATTCTTCTTGCATTAGCATTGCTTTAGCTGACTTTTTACGTTGTTGCTCTTGAGGTGAAGGTTGTTGTGTCCTAGGAGATGTTCAATCATAGGGTGACAAATGTGAGACGGAAGGAAAAGAGCAAGCCTTGGGAAAATGAGAAAAACTTAAGCTTTTAGTAACAACCATTTAGATTAACTTTGAGATTACCCCATTGTGAGCTCACCAAAACTTATATTTACTAGCAACCTAGAAAACTAAGTCAAAATAAAGAAAAAATAGACCCATATTAGTATAAAATACAAAAATGAGTAACATTTCTCTTAGATTATCAAAATTTTCCTCACTCAAGGCCGCAAACATGGTAGTATCATCTACAAATTTCACATTTATAAGATTATCTTGATTAGGAAGGGTAATCCTTGAACACTTGGTCCCAAGATTGAGTTCTTAAGCAAATAGTATATAGCATCAGAAGCAATGACAAAAAGGGATAGGTCCAAGGGCATCATTGTCTAATGGATCTTTGGAGGGTGAAGGGCTCAAAGAGAACACCATTAACATCAACTTGGGCCACTGCATCTTGGAATTTTTTTGTAACCATGAATTAATTAAAGGAATGTGATGTTTTTTTATGATTTAGGGAGTGATAATTACAGGGGTTGCGTACTTTCTTCAAGGATTGTGCATGAAGATAAAAGGGCCTGTATTTGCTACTGCATTCTTTCCTTTGGGTATGATAATTAAAGCAATCATGGACTCCATTATTCTTCATCAGAGAATATATTTGGGCAGGTGGGCAGGTTTGTTACTTTCTGTTTTTTTTTTGTATTTGAATAGCAATATAATAACATAAGATGCAAGTTGGTTTAATGTAATTTAATGAACTGCACGTTGATAGTTTGTCCTTAGCTTACATTTCACTATTAAAAGTTATTTCCAAATAGCTCAAACAACATTAATGGATCACAATTTACAGATAGTACAAGAATTATGATCGATGGAGGGGACTGTTACAAGTAGAGTTTTGTTTTTTAAGATTTTTTTGTTTTTGTTTTGTTAATTCTTGTATGGTTTAATTTTTTGGGTTTCATATATTATTATCTAATTTTGTGACTATCATAAAAAAGTTTCATTTCATTTCAATCACATCTCTTTTCACTATCTTATTGATAAAATTATGTACAACTCTCAAGACTTTAATTATTTAATTATTCTTAATGAAAAATATAGTAAAAAAATATAAGATTGGATTATATGCTCTCTCTCTCTCTCTCTCTGTTATTTTGAATGGATAATTGTCTCTCTCATTCAGTTATTTTGAATGGATAATTGTCTCTATATTGATATACTTTGCTATAAAGGTGTAAGCAGAAATGTACTAATACCTAATTTCATATATTATTACCTAATTTGGTGACTGTCATAAAAAAGTTTCATTTCATTTCAATCACATCTCTTTTCACTATCTTATTGATAAAATTATGTACAACTCTCAAGACTTTAATTATTTAATTGTTCTTAATGAAAAATATAGTAAAAAAATTATAAGATTGTATTATATGAAAAGAAAGATTATATGTAATCTCTCTCTCTCTGTATATATGAAAAAGTTATTTTGAATGGATAATTGTCTTTATATTTATATACTTTGCTATAAATGTGTAAGCAAAAATGTAATAGATACCTAATTTCCATAACATGTAGTCCATTTTTACTCACTATATTTGTGTAGTTAATCTTGGTAAAGTTATGTATGGAGATTTTATTTTTGATGGAAAGAAATACAAAAAAGTTAAAAATGAACTGGATACCTAATTTCCATGACATGTAGTCCATTTTTGCTTAGGCTATATTTGTGTATATGGTAAAGTTACATGTATGGAGATTTTATTTTTAGTGGAAAGAAATACAAAAATGATAAAACAAAATAATTGATCAGGGTTCAATGTTCTACATATTTTGAATTGAATAATTACATACTATAAAAACATACATGAATAGGGAACATATTGTAAATTTGAAAGTATATGCCAAAAAAGTGAGCTATGAGTATGAGAAAAAAAAACCAAAAAAAACTAATTGACACTAGTCATTCTTTGTCGTATTGGAAAGGAGGAATCTTAGACATGGAGAAAAATCATACATGTATAAAACATAGATTTGAACCTCATGTTAGTAATATATATATATATATATATATATATATAAAGAGATAATACCCTTCTCAACATAATATAAGTTATACCAAAATTGTATATGAAAATAGAAAGCTATCTAACATAGTAGCCACCAATAATTTATAAGAATTAATTTTTTCAACATATTTAAATAAATACAAAATCATGTAGGTTTAAATCAAATCAGAGTACCAAAATGAAATATACAAGTGGCCTTTCTACTACAACCTAGAAGGGTTTTTTTATGAAAATCCTTACAAAAAAAATCCCAATTTTTTAACTTTAGAATGAACATTTTTTTATGTATATTTATATACAATTTGGGTGAGTGACTTTCATAATGTGTATTTCTTACCGTCTTTGAAAATAAATACATGACTTATATTGTTTTCTAATTAATTGGGGCTATTGATTGTGATAGATGCATTTATATTTGTGTCAAATTAGTGAGAATTTGAATAATCTACAACACACATACCACCACATACATATCTTTACAAAATATAGGAGAATAAAACTAATTAGAAAGGATATTTCTCAATTGACTAGGTAAGAAGATATGAAATGAGAGCTATGTATTTTGTTTTAAGTATTAATTTATGTGTTGGATGTGTAGGAAAACCTAGTCAATCCAAAGTCTTACAATTAATGGTGATTAGGCTCAAGAATATAGAGTCCTAGGAAACTCGATCATAAATTGAACATAGAATAGATAATTTGCATAAAAGGTATAAGTTCACATGAGCCCATTTACAAATTTGAGTATAAATGTTGGATATTTCACAAACATAGAGTGCATGGGGGACACAAAAGGGAGACAAGAAGGGTGCAAAGGAACATGCATGAAGAGGACCACTCAATAGGCCTAGAGATATTAAGTGCACATGTCAAGTATGAAGGAACAAAAATAAGTTAGAAAGCATGCAAATAGAGAGCACACAAATATGCATGCCTAATAATTAAGGAAGATGATGTACCAAAGAAAGATGCATAAGAAAATAGAGTGTGAAAAGAAAGGTTGAGTGTCAAGAATCATGAAGAAGGGTGTGTGTAGACAAGAGTGCAAATGAAAAAGCAAAAACTAGGTAAAAATCACTAGTGGCTCAAAGCCTTGGAGGAAAAGCATGAGGCACATTTGGGTAGATGGTAGAGAGAGGGAACACTCATGCAAAATGCAAAAAGAGTTTGAATTAAAATCCATGTGAAGGATTAGGACATGTGAGAATGAACATGGAGATGTGGCAAGAATTAATATAAGTAACAAGTAGGTAAATTTAAATATAGGTGGAAAGAGGAATTTAAATAGTATATTCATTTTAAATGGTTGTTAGCATAAAATTCCCATAACATGTGATCAAATAACAAACAAATGTTGACTATAAAATTGTTGTGGTGTGTGATTCTTTTGTTTTTAATGTAGCATGTGGAACCCATAAATTAATATGATTTTAGATATGAATTTGTCACAATTGTAATTGAAAATGTCTTTAGATTCAATCAAAATAAAAAATTGTGAATATATGTGACTATTTTAATTTTGATGTAACATGTGGAACCCAGAAATTAAGATGATTTTAGATATGAATTTGTAACAATAGTAATTGAAAATGTCTTTAGATTCAATCAAACAAATGTATACTACAAAATTGTGAAGATGTACATAACTATTTTATTTTTATTGTAGCATGTGGAAGCCATAAATTAATATGATTTTAGACATGCATTTGTAACAATAATTATTGAAAATGTCTTTCGATTCAATCATCTATATTTTTTTTACAGACCTCTTCAATCACACCGAACATAAATTCTAAATTAAAATTTTCCATTATCTTACTAATCTTAATAATAATATTTTATCACTTAATCCACACCACGTATACTATATATATAAACCACATATAATACATAATCTTGGAGTTGTAACCAAACCCTGGTAAGTACCCTCAAAAAGAAAAGACACGATAGATGTGAGTAAGAAATAAAATGGAAGTAGTTAGTTTAATTCTAAGGGATTACGTAGGATTTGAAGTTGTAAATGCTTCGTCTTTCCATAACAACTTAAACCACACACACTAAGCTTACACTTCTAGGCTTAAAAGTGTTAAACACTCAAACTTGACTAACATTTTCTAGGTTTAATATGTTGCTTAATGTATGTGGCCACACTAAGAAGACACTTCTAGGCTTAAAAGTGTTAAACAGTAAGAGTTGACTAACATTCTCTAGGCTTAATATGTTGCTTAGTGTGTGAGGTTTAAGGCTGGCCCATATTTACTTTTTTCATCTATTTCATTGCAAATGCAAATAATTAATTCAACTAGTTATGAATATTTTTTAATATGTATTGTCTCAATACAAGTGACCTTATGAAGTAGTCTTTATAAGTAATCCATCAGGTAAAAGAAGGTATTATGATAGTACCACAATTATCTTTGCATTTTACACTTATTAATTTTCAATTTGGTGTGTTGTCGTTGCTTGATGTCACACATTTGGATGAATTGTATTAAGAATCCACTATCAGACCTTCTTCTCTTCAGGTTTCAATTATTTAATCAATAGTTCTATCTATTAATTTTTATTATTATTATTATTGGATTAAAACATGTTTGGTTGCATACCAAAAACAAGTCAATAAACATGTAGTGGATTGATGATGCTCTACGACAAATTCTGATCCACATACAACATCTTTGATCAAACATAAATTTGAACCCAAAAATAGTCATTGCCTATCGACATCATATTGAAAACAAGTAATTCTAACTTTCTACATTCCTAACTGCATGATTGTAATTGTTTTTAATACCAACATGATATTGGACCACTATGAGACCCTCTACCACACTCAAATTCCAATTCTTTTATTGATATCATTGTCTGCCACCTTCAAGGCAAAGGTGAATTCAAACTTTTATCTCCAACTTTGCCACAAATACCTGCACCATTCAAACTTTGTTTATTGTTGCTTCACATGATGTTTTTCATATTCAAACCATACTTTAACTTGAAAAGACTTATAATTAGAGATCATATTTCTCTTCACTTCTATTATAAAATGGTTTGACCACGCCTTGCTTACTGTTTTTATCAACAATAATGGTTGAGAAAAAGATACCAAGTTAGAAATAGTTATGAGGATGTAGATTAGTTAGGTGGGTGGTATTGAATTCTATTCAAATATTTAGACAAAGATGTAAATGTTTAGATGTTGTTGGAGGGAATCTATAAATAGGTCATTACAATTTTGAGATAAAAAGATAACTTTGGTATAGGGAGATAATATATGGAAGTACGTGTAAATAAAGGGGTCATAATGATGAGTAGATAATGAATGCATGGAAAATTATGCAAATACGAGTGAAATAGGTATTCATAGGAATCTGACCATGAACCAAGCTTTAAATAAGAGCATGCCACATGTCATTAAGGCATTCCCATTGAAAAGCATACACATCTAAATGAGAATACAATGGGAATGCTATATTTGAATAAATATCCCAGTCGTAACACTCTACAACAAGCATTTTCTTTTGGCATAAAATAATATTGTTAATTTGCCCTTTTAACTTTTTCTACATTTTTAGATATCTGTACACTTATAGTTTTACATATGTACTAGTTTTTCTAATGGTGCACTAAACATTCAAAGTATTTTCCTTAATATCTAGTGAATTGTGTCAATATTTGTGCAAATAAGAATTATGAGTTGTTATTGTAGTCAAATCCTACTAGCATTTTCATGTTTCACCAAGAATTCCTAGGTTCTTCTTCAAACCATGAATTTTGGTTACATAAAATAAAGAAAACTCAACTTATTTATTTTGCTCAATTCTATAACAACATATTCAAAATGATCTTTATTAATGCATATGGTTAGTTATATTTAATTTAATTTATTAATATCTTTGATTGCTGTATCATATAGGGTTTCTTCTAATGTTTTAATATTTGTTAAAAAAAAAAATTTAAAATCCATTTGGATAGGGTCATTGGAAGGTTTGAGGACATTAAGATTATGAAAGATGGAACCACCTTTTCGAAAAATATATTCTATTATATGATTTTTGTACTTCTTGCCTAAGATTTTTTCCAGCATACAGAAACAAACTAGTACAATAGTGAATATTTATGATGGTTGTGATTTTAAGGCATTTGATAGATTAGGCTTATGTACTTTTTATATTGATAGCATACATTTATTAATTTCATGATACATGAAATATTCGATGAGTTGGTTAGTCCTTGACAAGGGAATATAATTTTCTTGATTAAATTATTGTATTAGACTCAAATTTTAGGAGTGAACCATCTATCCAAAATTATTATTTAAATTTTTTATTGAATAAAAATATATAAATTGTATTACAAATGATACATACAAAAATGTGAAACAATTTAGAAATGTTCAATAAACATACCTTAAAGATTGTTTATTTACAAATTTATATGGAAGAATGAAACTTTGATGGGCAATCTCATGACTTATAAATAGGCATGCACAAATGTCTTCATAAATAATTCTAAATAAAATATGTGTTCACAAGCCTTGACAACCACATTTAAAATATTATTAGGATTATCCTTTCCATGATTGTTTAATGTAAGAGTTGGTATATAATTCTCTATACCATGAAATATTTGGCTTAAGATGTAGCCACCCAAGATCAAGGAGCTTCAATAAAATACAAGAGAGATCAAATATGAGAGAATAATGTCATTCTATCAATGGATGCAAGTATACAATGAAAATGAGTTAAAAAACAAAAATAAATCCTTCAACCAATGCTATAAGTAATTAATGATGCAATTAAAACTACCTTTTTGGAGGATCAAGTAGGTGTTGGCATGAAAAAAACTTAGCATAATCAACAAGAAGATGGACATACTTTTCCAACTCAATCCAAGCCAACTATCATGTTAATAGAGGGAACTTTGAATTTTGAAAATAAATTATATTCCACAAAAAAGAACAAATATTTTCCTTTCCATCTTTGTCATCATCATCAAATGTGTTTGCTCAAATCATACATTACTATGTTGAATTTGGAGGTTGGGGGTCCAAGATAATGGTATAGACTTACAAGTAAGTAGATATTATGATGAAAATTTGAATGAGTATCAATGTGGTGGTCATGCAAAAAAATGATCTAGTCATTGGGTGACCATAATAGCTCCAACATCAACTAACTCCTCAAACTTCCTATTCAAATTGTCAAAGAAAAACCAAGAATATAGGGGACAATGGAACTTGATTAAGAAAATAATATTAACTACAAGTTATAACAAGTGATTACATGAACCTTTTGATGGAGAAAGAGTAAGGGAAGAAAGAAACTCAATAGTTAAAAATAAGAAAAATAGAATGAGTAGAGGAGACAAAGGAAATAGGAATGTGTACAAGAAAAAGGATTCCAAGATAGAAAATTTAGATAAAGAGCTTCAACAATAAATAAGAGAACAATAAAATAAAAAAATAGGCAAAGGCAAGAAAAGTAATATAACAATGAGGAAGATAGGATATAAAGGGAGCAAGAAGGGGAAAATAACTTGATATGACAAAGAGGAATTTAGATGGGTAGATATCTTTGAGAAATTTATTGAGCCCTTTTCCTAGACAACATGCATCATTTGGGGAGATAATAAATATTCATATCCCTCAATATTCTACTATAATAAATTGTGTAACTCTTATCCCATCTCATATAAATAGAATTATAATTTAACCAATAAGAGAGGAGAACATGGATGAGGTAACTTTGTCAAGTAGCTATAAAACACTGTAATGACCCACTTAACCCAAAATTCTCACTAATTTTTTTTTTTTTTTTTAATATATATATTTTACTTATCTTTGGTTCAATCACATACTTAGGTACTTCTATCAAAATGGGATAGGAATCCATCCATTCGAGATATGAATCCATCCATACAGGTTAGACATATGTCCATATGGGACAAGAGCTTCATCCATCCAATTCAGGATAGGCATATACCCAAACAGGGTAGGCATCTAATCATAAAAAAAAAGGAAATGCTTTGACCAAAGACAGACTCATCAGGACCATCTCGGTCCTGAGTCACTCTCTAAAGACTACTCTCCTCTATTAGGAGTGCACTGAGGTCTTCATCCTTACGAGTATATGAAAATTATTATATAAATAAGCTTGAGTTCTTCCTCGAGATTCAACCTAAAGCCTTGGGAATTCAAGCAAATACATACAAGATTCCTTCAAGGTATGCATTGAATTTATTTAATCTTTCAATTAGTATTATGTATACCTTTTGATCAAAGGACTATGGAGCTTCAAATTCTAACAACTCATCCTTAATCAACTCCTAATCCCCATCCCTGAATGCCTAAGTACTAGGGATAACTCCATCCCTAGACTGCCTACATACCCATTTCGACACGGGATCAAGGCATAAAATATGTAGTTATGGTTTCAATCTATGTTTAATGAAAACTGTTTGGTGGGTATACAACCCTTTCTAGGCTCAATGTCCTAGATAGTTTCTTTGTGGTTGCTACCCATGATGGTAACTCTATATCATTAAGGCTCAAGGTGGCCTTCTGCTTATGGCCTAAAACAACTAAGTCCTATTTCCTATGGTTTATGTCACCCTTGACCCATTATCATCTTTGGAATTTTCATCAAGATAAATAATTTTTAAAAATCATCCCACACAACCAAACCCTAATGGGGTTTTATAAAGTTTAACTCAACGTATGTTAATTCATTTATAATTTATCTTTTTAGGTTATCAATCCAAGGGGGATTACCTGCCCCTTGGAATTTAACCTCCAAATGAATCTTATTTCTCCCTAACTATTTATAGGGATGATTCCATAGATGTCATTGTTGTAGCTTTTGTAGACATTAATTGCAGTAGTTCATAACAACATCTTTACCTATAATCATGACCTAGAGGCACTGTAGATACCGAACACTGCTAAGTTTTTGGTTTCATCTCCTATTTTTAGTTATCTAACAAAGAATTCAACTATAAATTCATGAAATCTTAAGTAAAGTATTGTATAAAAACAACAATGAAAATGATTTATATTGTTTGAGTATAAAACTTGTAATGCTCACCAAAATACCCTAGAGAAATACAAGTATCTAACATGCAAAAAGGGATAAAAATAAATAAAAAATCATCTACTAATGCAACATAAACAACTAAATACTCAAGTGCATTTAACATTCATTATCAAGATAAATGATTAATCATCATGAACATAATCACAAAAGGAGAGAACACAAGCATAAATAAACACAATACATCAACAACATTCCCTAAGGCATCTTAATGCCATTACCTAATTCAAGCATATAACATAACCTTACCAAGAACATCTCATCATAGACATTATATCATAATTACTCTCATAGTCCAATGCATACTGTCTTACTAACATCTAACTTTTCATGAATCCTATCATTAATAATGCAAATCCCATAAACCACTAAGGTTCATTTTAAAGCGCCAATACCAAATGTTCCTAATACGCATATACCATTCATTGACATTATCCATTTTCCTTTAAAGTATTGTCTACCATGTTCTACTTCATTTCTTAACTCAATTTAGAAATATATAAAACACTAAATGCATAACCATAGAGCCAATTCCATTATTTCCATCAAATGAATCTCTATCCAAGATACATAAGAAGTACAACAATAATTACAACTTATTACATTCTTTCATTACACATGAATACAAGATCTCATAAGTCCTATTGATATAAATGTTATATTATTCATATTACTATAATCTGCTACAATATCCATCCATAGCTGAAGAGATAAGAGATCCATATCCATGCCAGAGCATCCAACGAAGAACATCCCAATGGAAGAAGGCATCAAACCACTCGACCATGTGGAACCAAAGGAACCACCCCCCGTGCTAGGAGATGACACAAGATCCCACTAACACTCTAGATCTAGGCTAACACCTAGATACCAAAGAGATGAAACAACTCCAAGACCACAAGACATGACATAATCCACCATATAGGACATCCAAAGGCACCATGCTATACAAAGAATAAGGAACTAGAACCAACATGTAGGGAAGAGTGGCATAACATGCTATCACCAATAAGGATATCCTATAACTCAACTCGACATCCGTGATACACATGTGGTACTGTCTCAACCTTTGAGGAAATCAAGGGAGTTTGATTTACCTAGTGATCAGATGTGTCGTGCCTCACTCCAATCTCCAAGCCATGAGATGGGACACCACAAACACATTTCTTGTCTTACTTAGATGAGTTACTAGTACCCAACCCACCTAAGATTTATTATTATGTTATCACTTTATTAATACAATAAACCTCCAATGAGCTATTCAAATGGTCTAGACCTCGACTCAATAAATCAATAATCCTAGCAATCTATTCCTCGTAACCTCAACAAACTCATGGAAGCCCACTCTCCCTAACCATGCACCTAGGCCTTAGGGTAAACATTCATAACAAGAACAAGGGCTCTCAAAGCATAACCCGACTAACCAAGGTCCCCAAAACAATATAATCAATAATAAATGTAAATCAATACCATTGCCACATCATACAACCATATAACAACCTTTATCCTTATTACTAAATGTAATCCAATGAGCCCCCAGTATCACAACAAGTCATAACACATCTTGCTTAATTTTCCAGAAGGCATAAGTCACTTTTTATTAAAAGTAAAAAATACAAAAGTTCAATAAAATCAATAACACAGTCCCGAATCACCTCAGGACACTCAGAAAAAATAGAACTTGCCTCTGGACGGACGCAAAAACCATAATAGTAAACTCAAAAAAGACCCAGAAAGCCAAAACTATCTCAGGGGTACAAATACAGTAGATTAGGGCATCTATCAACTATTTTAGCGCATACAATAGACTATGAAGCACTTTTGACAAGTATTTTAGTGCATATACATGGCAAAATGGTGCATGCACAAATAGAAATAGCTCACATAGACAGAAGAATCAATGGTTCCAAGATTCAGCGCATACGAAGCCCAGTTCGGTGCATATGCTGCCCAGGACAACACATAAAGACAAAAGAACAATGCATATGACCAAAGTAGCAGTGCATACAACAATTATAATGGCGCATATGATAAACAAAAGAGTGCATATGAAGATTTAGTGCAGTTTAGTGCATACACAGAATAACTCAAAAAACGGAAACAATAAACTTACGACCAACTCCAAAAAATCTCCAAGGCTTCAAAACAACTCCAAAACAAGTCCAATAGGGATGGAAAAGCCATTTAAAAACCAAAGACTTAACAAATAACACAACAGAAATTGAATTCATAGAAAATTACTTCACTAATTCATGAACAAGACTCTTGACCACACATGGGAACCCAAATCCTCACAAACGTAGAACCAAACTCCCAAAGCGCATAATTCCAATCACATAAAATGAAATGACAATAATTTTCACACTTCCCAAAAAAATGGAATTCACAGAGAGCCAAGGCATTCTCAAAAAATGCACAAAGAGTGCACAATGTCGTTTACGGCAACAACCATCACAATAAATAAATGCATAATATTAACCCCCAATACTATAAAAATAATCACCATATTATTAATATAATTCCAATAACATTCTCCCTTCCCGCACAACATACACAGGCACGGAGAAGACATTCTTTTCCGGTATGAATTGCAAAGAAATGAGGAAAATGCAACCAACCTAGAACTAGAATTAATGGAAAGAAAATTCGATGGAGATCCAAATCCAAATCCAATCAAACTTCAATCCAACCAAAACCAAGAAATCAAATCTCCAAAGTTACAGAAAAACTCTCGGATGCCAGCTCGACAGAATGCACAGGAAATCAAATAAACAGAAAATCAAAGCCAAACTAGAGAAAAATGTCAACCAATCAAAATAATTCATTAAAATGTATATTTTTTACCAACCCTTCCCAAAAACCAAGGTAAAATATATAATATATTATTTAAATAACTTACCCAATATACTCATCCAATCGTAAAATATGGTAGGTAAATAATATAATATATAATTAACTCAATAAGATAAAAAGGAAATAATAATAATATAAATAGCCAATGATAATTTAAACCATGGGCCTAATTAAATACAAAATAATATAATAATAAAATAACCAAGGGTGTATAAATAAATAACCAAATTAATAAATGATAAATATCCAATAATCATTAAATCAATCATATAAAATCTTATTTTTTTGGAGCTATGGCAGATCGACCCTAGCACGGCTTTAGACGCCATGAGGGTTTCAAATACAACAGAGGCTTCAATGGAAAATGGTCGAGGAATAGGAATGGAAACCGTGGCCATTTTAGAGATACCCGTGCAGTATTCCGAGACCAATCTTGGCCATGGAAGGGCCTGGAGAATTTACAACAAAGGAGGATGGCAACGGGTGGTTTTAGGTGAAACGACAGGCGTATGATCACTGACGGTTTTGGAGGATATGAGGCCCTAAGCAACTGTCAGAAGGTAGATTTAAAGAAGGTGCAGGAGAAATTTTGGAAGCAAAAGCCTTCGAGGGAAGTTGCGAAAGTGTTAGAGGTATGCCCTAACTCTATCTATAATAGAGTCTTGAACATTGAAATCTCGAATGTTGAATGGGGTGACAATATCATTTTTTTAATGCACATGCTCTCTTCCTGAAATGAGGGGGCTTGTGGTCGTCTCAATCAAAAATCAGGGTATGGTGTGATGCTATTTGGGGGGGGGGGGGGGGTGTAGAACTAAAAACAATAGAAAATGGCTTTTTCCTGGTTATATGCCCTACTAATATGGATAGGGATTGGATTCTTGACAATGGACCTTTCTTTATGGATGGAAAATGCTTTAGCATTCTCAAATGGAAGCCAAATTTCAATCCAAATGCAGAAACCATCAATAGGGTGCCAATATGGATTAAATTTTCAGGATTGCCCCAAGAATACAAGAACACAAAAACCCTAAAAAAATAGGAGAAAACCTAGGCTTTTTCAGAAAAGCTGAGGAATTTGTAGACCCTACGGATTTCAGTATGGTCTCGCGGATATGCATTGATTGGGACCCGGTGCATGACTTACCAGACACAATAGAAATCAAAATTGGTTCGAGGGTCTGGGCACAGAAGGTGGTCCTGGAAGAAAGGATGGTAACATGCTCGAAATGCAACTCTTTTGCCCATGCTAAAGGGGACTGCAAAATCAAAGACAAAGGAAAGTCTAAAGTCCAAGATGAATTGGCAGAGAACATAATTAGAGTTTTCGAACACAAGGACTGGGAACATCAATGGGAAACATTGGATTGGAATGTTTTGCAACATTCTAAGATGTGTTATGAACCGGATCTGAACACAATAACATCTCTTTGTTCTAGTAAAGGACTGATTGACGATCTATTTGCATCAGAGGCATCTATAAAGGACCGGGTAAGACTAACAAACACTGTCGGATCAGATTCAGTAACAATCCAAAACTAATACAGTGATCCTCAATTGCAAAGTAAGGGGATGGATGCAGTGGGAAGCATTTGGACCCTAGTCACTGGTTTAAGTGTTATGGATCTAATTTCTCTAGAGAATCATAAGAAAAATGTTGATCATACTGAAGAGGAAAGCAATGTGTCCCCACAAATTTTTCAAGTTGGTTACATGATAGAATATGAAGAGACTTTAGTCCTTGAGACTCAAATGGAGGATATGCCTAAAGAACATAATGAGGTGCCTCAAGAAAGGACACACTTACAAGAGAACAAACTCCCATCTACACCTCTAAGAATTGAACAAGTTGTGGAGGAAAGGGTCTTTAAGGATATCCAAATTTCTCCCATTAGAAACCTAGATGCATCCTTTGAAGGGGTGAAAGATAGTGGAGGTGACCCGATTTTGTCAGAATCTGAGGGAGAACTATCAGATAATCCCTAGGGAGAGGATGACGTGGGACTTCTTGCCATAGGAGGGGTTTCGGATAAGAGAACCCTAGAAATGACTTTGGCTCAAAACGCTAAGGTAAAGATAGGCGAGAGTGAGAAAAGAGGACCTAAATCCAATAGAGTTAGATTGGAGATTGCAGGTAATGCTGCAGGCCAAAGCAAACTCAGACTTAGATCAGGAAGGGACGTGGTCTCTTCCCAGAAGCAATGAGGTTCCTTTTGTGGAATATCAGGGGCTGCAATACCTCTGACAAGGTTAGACTGATTAAGAGATGCCTTGATCACTTTCACCCAGATCTCGTTTGCCTACAGGAAACCAAAATTAAGTCTGGAGATTTTGAAACCTTTTATAGTAGATTTAAAAAATGGAAATGCGTCTTAGTTGAGGCTCAAGGAGCCTCGGGTGGTTTAGCCATCTTATGGAATGAGTCCCTAGTGGATGTCAGCATTATTAACCGGGGACACTGGTGGCAATGGGTGCGAATTCACTCGAAGCAACTTCAGCTGCAACTGTTCTTAATTAATGTCTATGGCCCAAATAGCCCCTCTTTAAAAAAACAGTTGTGGAATGATATCTCAGGATGTCTAAGACAGGACACTGTAACTCCTTTTCTAATAGGGGGTGACTTCAATGCCTTGATTCGACCATGAGACAAAATGGGTGGTAATGGTTGGATGAGGCAGAGTAACTTAGATTTTGGCTCTTTCATCACAGAGTCATGATTAATTGAAATCCCCTTCAAAACCGGGGAATTCACTTGGACAAATAGAAGAAGTGGATTTTTAAACATAGCAAAAAGACTGGACAGATTCTTTGTAGCTGGTTATTTGTCCTCTCATCAATGGACGTGTAGTGCTGATGTTTTACCATTCACGGGTTCAGATCATTACCCCATTGGCATCTGAATTCAGAATGAAAGAGCCCCTGATAGATGCCCTTTCAAATTTGAATCTATGTGGCTAAGGGATAACAATTTAAGATCTTTGGTGGAGACATGGTGGAATCTGCCCCCTGGAAACCGGGTAATAAGGCTTTTATGTTCTTAAAAAAACTTCAATTTGTAAAAGAACAACTCAAAAAGTGGAATAGAGAGTCTTTCAAAAACATCTTTAATGAGAAATTGAGTCTAGAGGAAGATTTAAAAACTCTACACGAACAAATTAGTCTTCGAGGCATGGATGAATCAGCTTTCTTGAGAGAGAAACAACTTAATAAGGTGTACTCTAAAGTCTTGGCAAGAGGAGAAACCTTCTAGAGACAGAAATCTCGTGAGACATGGCTGGAGGAAGGTGACATAAATACTAAATTCTTCCACACCTCTACAAAGGTCAGGAGGAAATATAACAAAATTTTCTCTATAACTAATATGGCGGGGGAGTTGTTAACTGATCAGGATTCCATCAATAGTGAGGTGGTGAACTTCTTCTCGAGTGCTTTCAATGGGGAGGCACAAGCAGACCAAGAATTGCATTCTATTATGGATATCTTACCCTCTTGTGTGAAGGAGCAGCACAACAAGATGTTACTTAGGGTTGTGTCGATGGAGGAAGTAAAGACTGCAATTTTTGACATGGGAGCTGAAAAAGCTCTAGGACCAGATGGGTTCCCAGCTCTTTTCTTTCAACATTTCTGGGACATTCTAGAAAATGATTTATGGGCAGTAGTGGAGGAGTCTAGAACAGGTGGTTTCATTCTTAAGGACTTTAACAATACTTTCATAGCACTGATCCCAAAAAAGGAAAACATATCTACCTTCCATGACTTCTGACCCATTTCTTTGTGCAACACGATCTACAAAGTGATCTCTAAAGTGATAGCCAACAGGCTAAAATGTATTCTGGAAGAAGTTATTTCCCTGGAATAGAGTGGTTTTGCCCCCAGTAGATTGATTTATGAAGGTATTATCTTGGCACATGAGGCATTTCATTCCATCTGTCTTTCTAAAAAGGAGAAGATGATGATAAAAGTGGATATCAGGAAAGCCTATGATGAGGTTAATAGATATTTCCTATTAAATGTTCTTGCAAAATTTGGTTTTGACTCGGTCTGGATAGCCTAGATAGAAAGTTGTATTAAATCCCCTAGGTTCCCAATCCTTATCAATGGGAGCCCTCAGGGTTTCTTCTCTTCCAACAAGGGTTTAAGATAGGGGGACCCACTATCCTCTTTTCTTTTCATTATTATGGCAGAAGTGTTGGGGCCCTTGATTTCGAAAGAATGTAGAGTTGGTCGGTGGAAGGGTATAAGGATTGCTGCAAGGGTGGATCCACTAACTCATCTGCAATTCACTAATGATACTTTCCTGGCTGGAGAGGCCTCAGTAAGGGAAGCTCAAACTATAAAATAGGTGATAGATAATTATGAACAAGTGTCAGGACAAAAAGTGAACTAGCTCAAATCTGAGATTTTTTTCTTCTACACTCCACCTCCTAAACAGAGGGAAATTAGCAACATTCTTGGCATGGAGCTGGGAACTTTACCAAGTTTTTAGGTGTTCCCTTATTTGGAGGCACTAATAAGTCAGCAATTTGGAAAAATTTGGTAGAAAGTTGCTTCAACAGATTGAAGGAATGGAAAACTAAATGGCTGACTTTGGCAGGCAAAATTTTGATGTTAAAAATAGTTGTCTCAGCCATCCCCAACTTCTCAATGACATGCCTAAAAATTCCCAGCAAAATCCTCAATGTGATCAAATAGAAAATGAGAAAATTCTTTTGGAATGGAGCTAATGAACAAGATAAGATCCTTCTATTGGCTTGGGAAAGAGTTTGCAGTTCGAAAGTGAAGGGTGGTGTTGGGCTTAGGAATTGGCAAATTATGAATGAAGCTCGGGGAGCTAAACTCTCTTGGAAAATTTGTAATAAATCAAATCAATTATGGGTAAAGGCAATGAGGGATAAATACCTGGACATGATGGAGGATCACAAAATTTTCACAATCAAAAACCCACCCAGGGGATCTGCAATTTGGAACTTCATAGTGAGCAGCAGGAAAGTACTCACTGAACATATTTTATGGCATATTTATAACGGAAAGTCAGCTAAATTCTGGGATGATTCTTGGGTGGCATACCCATTCATAAAACACATGACCGATTTTTTTGAAGCAAAATCTCTTTTATGCAGGATTTGGGGTGACAAGGTCAATACCTATTTGGTACACAAACAAAGCCACTTGGGAGAGGTTTGGTGCTGGAAAGACCTATCAGACGTAGGGCTATCAGATCAACAACAAATGTTGTTAAAACAAGTCTTGGATTAGAGAATATTTACCTCACAAAAGGCCAGGACAAAGAAATTTGGTGTGGTTCAAAAGATGGGAAATACTCAGTTAAACTAGGTTATAGGCTTCTAGAAGGCTTGGTAGGGGACTGCAAGACAACTAATGACTTAATATGGCATAAGCATTGTCTACCCAAAGCAAGGGCGCTTGCATGGCTGGCCCTGAAAGGGAGAATTCTAACTAGTGAGAGGAGGAAAAGGCTTGGATTGACAGGACCGATCAAGTGCTTTATGTGTGGGGAAGCTGAAGAGGATCTTGACCACCTCTTGCTACAATGCAAGATAGCGCAAAAATGCTGGTACTTGGTGAAAGGTAAATTGCAATGACAAGGCCCATTGCCAAATATGCTCAAAGATGTGTTTGATAGTTGGCCAAGACAAAACAAGAAATCAACTTTCTCAAGCATATGGAACATATGCCCATCACTTGTAATATGGGACATATGGAAGAAAGAAACCGTAGGATTTTCCAAGACATGGCTGAGGATGGTAGAAGGCTATGTAGCAAAATTGATCAGGCAGTGGAGGAAACTTTAGGGGCTGCAACTTCTTAGATGGATTCAACGAAAAAACATTTTACCATAGAGGACATGAAAATACAAAAAGAATGGCCTAACATCAAAATAAGGCATGGGGCCTAGCGTTCTAGGCAGATGAGTAAAAAATGTAACTCACCCACAGTATGGACTCCACCTTAGCTGGTGTGGATCAAAGCCAATTTTGATGGCGCAACTCAACATGGATGGGGTCTGTCAGGGGTGGGAGTGGTTTTCCACGACCACAGTGGTAGCATTATAAAATTGGGAGCACAACGTATCAAACAGGGCACCAACAATGAGGCGGAAGTTTATGCAGTGTGGCTGGCAATAAGATCTGCCAGGAAAATGGGGATTAAAAACCTACATCTAGAAGGGGACTCATTGATCATAATCCATGCCATAAAAAATGGCCAAATCAAAGCATGGCACCTACAAAACTTCATCTCACTAATTTTAGAGGATTTGAGACTTTTTGAAGAAGTCGTGGTTACCCACATCAAACGGGAGGGCAACATAGATGCAGATAAATTGTCTAAATGGGCACTGTCCTTTAATCAGATTGAGGATTCCATTTGTGAAGTCTTTGATGACAAGTTGGATTTAGTATAAGATGGGCTAAAACTCGAACTCTAAATGATGACATGACAGGGTCATATCATGTGCTCAGACAACATATGATAAATTCTATCTACCTAAGTACATATAGGATGTGTGTGAATCACAACTTCGATGGTCATTAACTATTGCTTTGTAATCATTGGCAGCCCAAGCATGTTACTCTTTGGCTCTTTTGTTTTTGTGCACGTGAATGATAGCAATGAAGGTAGTGATGTGAACCGTTGCATGTGCTTCCTTACAACAAGCTTCAATCTATAATGTTTCCATCTATGCGGGTGGGTGATGACGTGATACGCACAGCGTCAAGTAATAATTATCAAAGGTCGTGGTAGCAATGTGATTATCTACTCGCACGAGCTGGCTTCCTTTTTAAAGAAGCCAAACTTATTGCATTTTATCTTTCTTCTGCTAGCCGGTGTATGTGCTCTTTTTTGTGCAGGTGTTGTTTGGCGACAGGATGGAGGCTACATTCACCTTCCAAACAAAGAAGCAGCAGAAAGCTCTTTACAGACCGGTGGAAAATCGAAGATTGAGACTACTGCTCAAATGCCCTTCAGAGGAAGTTATTAAAGCAGTGCAGGGGACGCTAGGATTTTTCTTCCAGCAAGCCACACACCAGTGGAAATGCAATGTGGATATAGCTGCCATGATTTTGGCATGGGGCCTGGAATTGGGGATTGCCAAGGAGGATATCCGCTGGGTCATGAACTCTCTTTTTGAACATGAACTAATAACTGGGATGGATTTTGTTCTTGAATGGGCGCACTCGGGATATGGCTTTAATTTCAATGAGTGCTTCGAGAGTCAAATCACAGTGGAAGCATTGGGGTTTGTGTCATTTGTCCGCTGGCCGAATATGGTGAACCAGAGACTTTATCTAAGTCATATAAGAGCGGAGTGGAATTCTTTAATGGAAGCAATCAGATTTTATCAGAATGCACAGGAAAGGCGGAGGCCATGGTTTTTGAGTGTCATCCCGAGGAAACGATGAAGTGCAAGACGTCGACCACCCCAGGTTTGAATGTTGAGAGGGGAAGGTTTTTCTTTTTACTACGGCTTGCATAGGAGATATCTCACCTGTAGTTTGTTTCGTCTATGAAGTGAACCGATTTTAACCCACCTGCAAGTTTTTTTGTCTATGAAGTGAACCGATTTTTGTAGTTTCTAGTTTTTGATGAAGGGAATTGGTTTTAACCCACCTACAAGTTTTTGTGTCTACGAAGTGAACCAATTTTTGTAGTTTCCATTTTTTTATGAAGGAAACCGGTTTTTGTCGATTTGAACTCGATATGAAGTGAATCGGTTTTTGTTGTTTCCGATTTTTGATGAAATGAACCGGTTTTTTCCTAGTTTTTGTAGCTTTGGATGGGAACCCATGGTTTGTTTGTATGACCCAAGCCCTCATAGGGGTTTATATTTCAACCCGGTTTGCAGTATTGTTGTAATGTTTAGGGATAGGCTGATAAATTTATAGGTTACATGTTATACTCTGGGCATATGATAGGCCCCTTTTGAATTGTAATCGAATACTTTCATATATTAATCAATAAAAAATCAATATTACCGACCAAAAAAAATAAATATAAAATCTCTTATTAATATTAAATATTAATATCATTATTTATTTAATTTATTACTATAAACTATGTAAATCCATTAAAATAATTTAACATTATTAAATATATAAATCAATTAATTAATTAATAATTAAATCAATAAATAATCATAACACTACAAAGCAATCCAACATAGGATAATTCAAGAGACCACTTGACGCTAAACAATAACTCACATTGGAAAACAATAAACTGACAAGGGTAATCAACTTAAACCTAGAGTATAGAATGAGTTTTCATGTCATCTCCGATCAAGTTGGCATTGGGTTGAAAACACACTCAGAACTATGAAGCCAGGTGGAGTCGATGTCTAGTACCTACAAACATGTCATCACCAACACAAGTACAACAACATATACAATAACATATATCATAAAATAGGCAGACAAGTGAATTTGAATCACAATGTCATATCATGCTCATGAATGAATGGTAAGACATCGTCCTTATCACAAACACGGTAGAAGACACTCACAATCAAACAAGCACTATCATAATCATCATCTCATCCAATATAATCATGGAATAGGGTTAGCACATCATAAGATGTCATCAAATCACCATAACCAAATATAAACCACACATATAAAATGAGTACATTTAGATCATCCAATAAGAGTATATCATCATAATAATCTAGAAATGTCATCATCCACATGAAATCATAATGCCAAGTGAAAATATAATATGTTCATCATCCATAATGAAGCATCCAAATCACAAATAAATCCATGAACAACTATCAAAAGCATCACAAGGTAGTCTAAGCTATATCAATATAGTGCTATCGATGCACAAAAAGGAAAGATATGTAATAACCCACTCTACTCAACCCAAAAATTTTGACTATTTTTTTTTTTAAATTACTTATTTATTCTTAATTGTATCTAATTCAATCGCATAGTTTGAGCATCTATCCAAATAGAATAGGCATTTATCTATCCGGATTGAGCATCTAACCATACGGGTTAGGCATCTGTCCATACGAGATAGGATGTTTCATCTATCCAACTCATGATAGGCATCTACCCAAACGGGGTAGGCATCTATACAATTCGGGATAGGAAGTGCTCTAGCCAAAGACTTAGACTCATTGAGACCATCCAGGTCCTAAGTCACTCTCTAAGAACTACACCCCTCTACTAGGAGTGCACCGAGGCTTTTGTCCTTAGGAGTAAATAAAATATCATAATACAAGCTTGAATTTTGCCTCGAAATTTGGCCTAAAGCCATGGGAAGTCAAGCGAATCCATACAGGATTCCTTCTGAGTATGCATTGAATTTATTTTTTTTAAACTTCTAATTATTAATTATATACCCTATGATTGAGAGACCAAGGGACTTCACAAACCATCTATTCGCTTTAACCAAGATCCTAGACCCCATCCCCGAATGCCTGAGTACTAGGGGCAACTTTGTCCGTAGACTGCCTACATACCCGTTTCAGCACGAGATCAAGGTGTATAGTAAGTAGTTATGTTTTCTAACTAAGGTTTAATGTAAACTATTTTGGTGGGTACGCAACCCTTTCTAGGGTCAATGTCCCAGACAGTTTCTCTGCAGTTGCTACCCACGATGGTAGCTCATTAGCAAATGGGCTCAAGGTGGCCCTTTACTTGTGGCCTAAACAACTAAGTCCTACACCTTATCATAAGTGTCACCCTTGACCCATTATCAATAGTAAAAATCAAGATAAAATAAAATTCCAAAAGTGTCTCACTCAACCAACCCTAATGGGGTTTTCTAAGGTTTAACTGAGCAGATGTAAAATTCATTTAAAATTTATCTTTTTAGAATTATCGATCCAAGGGGGATTGCCCACCCCTTGGTTATTAACTTTCATATGACCCTTATTACTCCTCGACGATTTATAGGGACGGTGCCACAGACGTCGTTGTTGCAGCTATATTAGGCGTTAAGTGTAGTAGTTCAACACGACGACATTACCTGTAAGCATGACCCAGAGGCACCATAGATATCGAATGCTGCTAGGTTTTTGTTTCCATCACCTCTTTCTTAGTTATCTAGCTAAGTAATTAAGAAAGCATAAGTAACACTAAGTTTAAAACAACTTAAGAAAGAATCTATTATACTATTGAAAGCTTAAACATTATCCTAATGCAGATTGAAAATTGAGATCATTTATTCAAGGATATCTAATTCTATGAAAATGAAAAAATCACTAGAAAATATCATCCTATTACTACTAGAAGATTAATATTCAAATTAAGAAGAGCTTTTATATCTAGCTTCTTGAAAAAAATTTTGCATGATAACAACAATTATGCAACTTGCGTGATAATAATAATTATGTATTTTGCATGACAACAATAAATGCATAACTTGCATGATAATAACTAAATGTGTAACTTGCATGCTAATAAGGAATGTGTAACTAGCATGGTAAACTACGATTAACAATGTTCAAAGAGGGTAACTTTAAATATTGAATCATTTGTTTAAAAAAGAACAATTGGTTAAGGAGACTATGAGTCTAAACATGATCACTTGGGTAAGAGTTTCTTTAAGACATTAGACAATATTGATCAATAAATTAACTTAATAAGTCTTAAACCATTTTAGATGAGACTAAAGTATAAATTATAATTACGAGTCAATCTACAATTTTAATTCCCTTAATTACTTCTTAAAAAAAATTGCTTCAATTATTTGAATGAATAAATAAATAATTTAAGTTCAATAATAAAATTTTAAATTAATTAACACAATCTCTTTTTTTTTTTAATATTAACGAATTAATACAAATCAAATTTGATAAAAATAAATAAAAATGTTAATTATAAACTAATTGATATAAATCAAATTTTATATTGATAAATTTTAAAATTTTAAAACTAACAAGGTTTCGTTTTTTATATAAAATAAGTTGTTTATTTAAATAAACGATGACGGGGGAGAGTGGGGGCCGCAGGCCTCCCCAGACCTGCAGATGCAGGCCGCAGGAGTGGGTGTCGCGGGCCTCCCACTCTCCTGCGGGATGGCTTAAACAACACACAGTAAGCCTATGCTGAAATGGGAGCTTTGGAACAGGGTTTGGACATCCAAGAAAGCGTAATGGAAGAGAATTGATTTGAATAGGGCGCCGCTAACTCTCCATTGAAGGGAATCGACACTGAAGATCCCTGAGCAGCAATAACAGAGAAAGCATACTCTCCATTCCAGGACCTTCAACACGGAGTGGGGCAAGCCGACTTAGCAGCAGCTATGCTGTCATCTTTTACCCCGCATGATTACAGGATATGCACAAAATGCATTCCTTGAATAGGATTTAGAAGCTTTGAATTAAAAGTGATTAGTAGGAGTAAAGCCAAACACCGCAACCTCTGCCAACATCTTCACAGCCTGTGCGAAAATGGGAGCTTTGGAACAGGGTATGGAGGTCCATCACACAATAAACGGTAGAGCATCTTTGCAGATGTTGTAGCTGAAACTTTTCTGGCACACACGTATGTAATATGTGTAAGCATAGAAAAGGAATGTGAACTGTTTGACAGAATGCAAACAAAAATTGTTTGGCAGAGGGATATGTAAAATGTTGAAGCATAGACAAGGGACCTGAACGGTTTGACGTAATGGCTCAAAGAAACATGTTCTCGTAGATTCCCCTGATTGTAGGATATTAACAAAATGGATTGAGGATCTCTTCTTAGGTATACGGAGTGCCAAAACACCCAATAGTGGGCTATAAAATCTCATAACTGTAATATCACTAGTGTGGAAGAAAGAAAACTTTTCTCAATCTGCTTTGTTGATCTTCACAAGGATGCCCATTTACTATAACTCACCACCAAAGTGAATGAGCAATTTGATTGTAAATTTTATAGTAAAATAAATGATGATCGTATATTTATGGAGTGAGAAACAATTGACATAAAATAATGAGGCCGCAACCTTCTTGAATTAAATCAAACATGTGGGAAGTATAAAAAGGTGGAATGATTATAACAACATCAAGATTAAATGTATTGTTGGTTACATGTTTTGTCAATGCTAGGCCAACCATTGAGAGCAATATGTGGCAATTAAATATGGCAATTAAAGATGTTAAACTACCAAGTATATCAGAAAATTAATTCAAAGTGATATTTATTCTTCAATTGATAGAGCATCTTTTCTATATACATAGAATGATCGACATAAAATTGGCCTTAATTATTATTGTGTCAATGTTACATGATTCAAACAATAAGAAACCAAGCAAAAAGGCTTCAACTTCTACTTCATTCGAAGATCAATTCCCTCAAATTAGCATAGAAACAAATTTTTTTTAGGATTTTCATGAGTAACCTCCAATTACTCCACCATATGATTTGCTAATATTATGCTTGATTATCATGCTTTTTTAATTTCTATTGGAAATTGAGTGATTTCTTTAATGTCTAGTGTTGATACCTTCAATGATGAATATCTCAAAGATTAAGCTAGTTTGTTGTTGGGAGATTAGAAAAGGGAGTGTGTATTTTTAGATTTTTCTTCATTGACTTTTATAGGACTTTATATAGAGTGTTACAAAAGGAGATTTTTCAAAAATCTATAAAAGACTCAAGGGAAGCATTCTTAGGGGTTAATGTAATAAATGTAGAATCAAGTTATTTTAGTACTTTTTGAATCTTTGTGTTTCACTACAAGCCACCGTGACTTATTTTTCAACGATATGACATCATCACTAAAAGGAAACATGAAATCCATTAGGCCTTTGGGCTTTGTTTGAGTTCACTTTGAATAAATCCAAATTCATCTCCTCTTAACAAAAGGAGCCATTTATATTTGAATATCTTCATTTGGGTTAGTAAAGGGAATGGAATATAAGAAGTCTTTTTGCTCCTAAAATCTTGAATCCCTCTCACTTGCAATAATTTCACTAAAAAAGAAGATTGATTCAACTTTGATGGGTTTAGGATCAATGAGAGATTCTCCAATAGGAAATTTTACAAATGTGTTTTTTCTAGCTCCTCCTTTCCCTAGTTATGTTGTTAAAAAATGTATGCTCTTTTCATCCTTAGCTAGCTAAATTTCTCAAGATTTTTACCTCTAGCTTTTATTTTCCTTTGCTTGGACAATTATTAATTTTGAAATAAAAGATCTTTCTTCATGAATTGATCCTAGTCCATCCCTCTAACTATGATAAATCTATTGAGAGTGTTTAGTTCCATTTTTATCCATTCTTTATCAACAAAGTGTTCTTGAAAATTGGAATTATTATTCCTTGAATCTTTATGGATTTTTTAAGACAATGAGTTTTTTAGTAGACCATACATATTGGTGATTCTTATTTCTATAAGCTCACTTCATCATTGTTCGACAATATCTATGAAAGGTTGATCTTCAAACTACATATTTTAAAAGTTGAAGGTGCATTTGGGTTTAAGATGATCTTGATTGAATTGTAAAGTCAACAAAAGGTGATATTAAACCAAGCATATAATTATTTAACATATTATAAAATCATTATGTTCAATCCATTTAGGAAATATAAAATTAATATCCAATATGTTTGCTATTTTACTTAAATTGGGCCTTTTGTTTTTCCATGTGAATGTTCCATTCCTAGGTGTTAAATCTAAGAGTGTATTCATTTATATATAAAGGGACTAAAATATTGACTGATTGTTGTATACTTCCCTATTTTTCATTTGAGGTTAATATTGTAGAAAAATATTCACATATCATGTATAATTAATTTATGAGTTTTATAATGTACCATATAATCTCCCATAGTTATCTCCTAATGGTGGGGCACTTAGGTCCTTTTATGGTGCAAATCGAAAATTATAGTTGCCTAAAAGAGTTTCCAATTAATTATTTTGTTGATCACACCTACTTCGATAAAAAATTGAAACCATGAGAGGAACCTTTTGGTTTGATAGTTGAGGTATACATTCATGCTAAAGAGTTTCTCCCAATTTAAAGGAGCAAGCCATCTTGAAGAAAATGAATTGACCAATTTCGGTAAGGTATTTGTAATCTCCTTATTTCAATTATAATACTTTATGTTGTGGATAATTTTAATTGAGGTTTCCTTAGGCTCAACTAATTCTTTTTAAACCCATTTCACCATAAATTATGGGATATTCAATATATTTTGTTCCAATAGATTTTAATTTATAATGCCTGCATCATATTAGTTTTACGTCAATTCCTATTAGCAAGGAATCTACCAGAGCTAGAATTGTGATGAATAACATACCACAATCCACCACAAAAATTTGCAAAGCTCCTAAATGAGTAGACACACTTGGAGAAAATAATAGAATGTAAGGGACACGTCCCATTAGGTGTCCATTTATATATATAAAATAAAATATTATGTAACAATGTAGAGAAGTAGAAGAAGGAATAATAGGGAAAGATATGAAAAGCCATAACTTTTCTAAATGATCATTACAATAGAATAGGTTAGTGGTTATTATTTAGAGAGAGAGAGAGAGAGAGAGAGAGAGTTCTTATCCTAGTGGATAATCTATGTAGCTTGCGTGTTTATGGAAAGGAATCTGTATTTGCATGGAAGCTATAATACGGGCATGGGGATTCTACCTTCTTTTTTATTAATGTTATATATAGGTTATGTTGTTGCATAAGCTTGATTTAAAGAAATGATTGAAATTGAATTATTAGTAGGATATGCATTCTTGAGTTGATAGTAACTTGATATTCCTTATGATACAGAATTACGTATATGTATGTAATATATAGTATTATGCTATGAAGTGTATATTTAGAATGTAGGAATGATTGATTTGGTTAATCCTGGGGCTAGGATAATCTATGGATGGGAATAACCTAGATCGACATTCTATTATTTAACCTTGTCGAAAAGGTATGGGAATAGAATTAATGGCCGGTTTACCAAATAGAGCAATCAAGCCAAAGTAGTATAGGTTGCCACTGTGTACATTATTGGTTTACTATGATCCAAGTTTACATACTAGATAGGGAACATCATATGTATGTAGGTTGTAGCCAATGTATGGTAGCCCTAGTTATTTAGGACACAAAACTATGCTCATAAGGTTGTATTATTATGAGGTCACCAAACCAAACTCTTCATCAAAGGATTGGGTCGGCTCTATTAGAAGAGACATGGGGGACTATGAAGTCTTGGTTGGGTGGAAAAGCGCTTGAGTGATGCTCTTCCTCATTTAGTCGATGGTCAGTATTTGAGGATGTATGCCAGGAAGGACATTTGGACCATTTTGTATCTTTTATGTTTCTTTAAGCTCCTAGAAGCTTTATATGTATTCAAATATTCCTAAAGTAAATAGAAATTTGAAAGGTAAAATGTAAATGTGTTCATATGTTTATGAATATGATATTGTATATGATTCATGATGAAATGAAAATTGAAAAGAGATTTATTTCAAATATGTATCTTATTTTTGAAAGCAAAGAGAATTTTTTTTATTACTTGTATTTTTACAATGTATTTCTTTCATTTATGGGTTAAAAGTTCGTAAATCGAATGGGTAGAACAATAGGCATGTTACATTCAAACCATCAAAAACTTTATTTTTAATATCAACACCTTATAAACTATCATACTAATTATTTAAAGATATGAACCAAAGATACTAATATGCAACAATAGCTTTTAAAAATCCATGTGAATGCCAAAACATATATACATAGATACTCTTTTTCCTAATAATATAGTTTTTATTGTATCAAATTATTTCATTTGTCCCTATTAAGTATTTACCATCTTTGTTTATAATTAGGAAAACATGCATTTTATTGTTTTAAAAAAAAAAGAGTAATCTTATTAGTATTAATTTTTGTGTTGTTATTTGTTAATTATTTTCAATGATTTTTTAAAATAAAATTTAAATATAATATATATTCTTCTAAATTTAAAAAAGTAAATATTAATTGGTGGTTTTATTTGTATGGTATGATGTTTTTCAATTAAATCAATTAATTTTTAAATTTGAAAAGAGTTTGCACAATTCAAACTATATATGAAATATTTTAGAAAAACAACATTTAAGATGCAAATTAATTACATTAATAGTATTAAGATAATAAACAAAATCAATAGATTTTTTTTTTGTTGATAATTTTTTCTTTAAATTATGCATTTTTTTAGAATTTCACTTTTTAATTGTATGTACCAGAGTTTATTATAAAATCAAATTATAATTCTTTAAAACCAAAATATATCATATTTTATCAACCATTTGATAAGTATTAAAACTTGGATTTGATACATGACCTAAAATAATGATGAAAGTGTACTCTTTGCAACATGCACTATTATACCATGATTTCTCACTAATAGTATTGCATCTTACATATAACACATTGTTGTTGTTCATCTTTTTTACATTTTTTTCTCTTCTAAACATCAAAATTTAATTCACAATATTATATCTTTAAAATTATCCAACCATAAAGCTCTTAATTTTTAACCTTTTTTCTATGTCACACTACAACAATGTGTCATAATTTTTTTGAGATTACATGTTGGCATGTATTAAAACATGAATATATAATCCTTAAACCACATGTTTGACAAAGAAATGATTACATTGGTTTTAATGTAATTAGTCCTATATTAGTCTTTTGTATTAGTAATAATTATGATAAGGTTTTGTAGATCATTGTATGCAACAATTATAGGCATACCATGTTTTTCTTATAGATAATGTGGTTTTGGTTTGATGTATTTTGATCTCTTTATCTAGTTTTCTAATGAATTTCTTTTTATGCAAATATTGAGTAAGCATATTTAAGAAAATAGATTAGAAATACAATTATTGAAAAAAATTATATTATATGAGTATGTTCAATATTTTTATATAATTTTTTATATCTGTTATGTTAAATGTAATATTATATGTTTGTCTTATAATGTTATCTAAATAATTAGATTAATGTCATCATTATCATTTTTTTTCATGTACATCTACTTGAAATGTAAATAATATTATCATGATTAATTATACATATAAACATAAATAAAAATAACCAAACATAAAAAATGTAAATTTGACAAAAGCTTGAATTTATTCTGATTATTGTGATTAAAATTATATTTACCAAATGTCAAAGCTAAGTGAAACATAATATTTTTCTGAAGGAGACTTTTGAAAGAAAACACTATTGCACTCTTAATTAATGTGTTTGTTGTGTTTACGTGGACAATTTTGATGCAAGATACCTCCGTGGTGATTATATCTTACCAATCTTTATTACTGCATGCTATGACTGAGTGGTAAAGATTAAAAAACAGTTTTAGCCCATCCAGATTGGGAAAAAGCCACACAGCATAGAATATGAAAATGACAGCTGGCAAGGGGAAGTGGAAAAAATCGACAATAGAATATGAAAATGACAGCTTGCAAGCAATAAATGATGGTTGCTAGGTAGATGTCTGACATCTGCCATTTGCTTTGCCTAAAGCAATCAAACAGGGGGGAACACTGTCAATGGAATTTGAATGTTAACAGCGATAATTTTTGAACGGAAACGGAAGGAAATCCGTTAAGAGAGAAAGAATGGGCCCACAGCTATCCAAGCAGTCAAAGTTTAATGTGTGTTGTTTAAGGCTGGCCCAAAGAAATCCGTTAAGAGAGAAAGAATGGACCCACAGCCACCCAAGCAGTCAAAGCTTAGTGTGTGTTGTTTAAGGCTGGCCCTCCCCTGCGGCCACTATTGTAGCAGTGACCATTCGGGTAGTGGGGGGTACCACTCCCCACTCCTGGACATCCATTAATATTACATGCGGAAAACGTTCAATTCAACGTTTTGATATATATATATATATATATATATATATGACTTGTAATTTATATTTCTTAAGGAAATATATTTTTTTTCATAGGTTTATCTTAGGAGACTAAATAATTCTCGTGTGATTACACAGGGGTATGGTTTCACAGAGAAATAGTTTACATGGCAGGTAATTGAGACAAGTAAATGTATAGAGAAAAGATTTGCACGGTATGCATTGAGACAATTAAATATTTACATAAAATCAGTTTTCACAAAATGTATTGAGTTTACAAATAAATATTTAGGAATAAAGCTTTCACAGACTGATTAATTCACACGATACTTCGAGACAAATATGTATTTTTTAGATTTAGTTTTCTCAGGGAGAAAGTATTTCTCATATAAGCAGATGACACAATGTATGTGAGGTAAAGTTTCACATAGAGGAGGATCTCCCGAAGTAGTAAATTATACAAAAGCATTTGAAATAATTAATTACACATTTTTTGGAGACAAAGTTTTCTCAAGAAATAGTTTATGCAATGAATATAAAGTTTTTAGAGGAAAGGATTTCTCACAGATATAGTTACAATAAATTTGAGGTAAGTGCATAACTTGAGATAAAATTTTCAGAGGAGAAATTATTTTCTTAGATAAATTTACAAAAGCAATCTTGGGATGATGATTCACCGAAAAGGAGTTTTATGAGGAAAATAGTTTACACAATAAAAGTAAAAATAAATATTTATTTGAGGAAGTGTTTTCAGAGAGAAAGAGATTTCTTAGAATACAATGTATGTGATTTTCTATTAAAAAAAAACATTTAATTATATTTTTCTTCTCCTTAAAATATGATTTTTTTGAAAAGAAGAAACGATTATTCCTATTTTATCTCGATCTTTCTTTATTTGGTAAATCTAAAATTTTCTTGGAAAGAAGTAGGACCAAAGTGAAAAAAAACATTTCCCATTCTTTAAACAAATTTTTATCTTTTTTTTTTAGTATATAAATCTCTAATATTCAAAATCTATACAAATTCACCATAAAAACAAAAAAAACATGCAAATAAAATTTTTTCTTCCTTCCTTTTTTAATTTTTACATAAAATTTATCTCAAAACAAGAAGGGGACAAGAAGCAAACCTAGATTGATCTAAATCGCTTGTTGGATCACCTTCAAATCTCCCCAAATCTACCCTTCTTCAAACCCTCCTTCTATCTTGGTAAGATGTTCTCAAGACTCAAAAAAAAAAAACAATCTCCTACAATACAATTGCATACAAAAATCTTTCTACTACTAACATGTTGCAAGAATTCAAGAAATTACTTTTCATCAAAATGCCATAGACTCCTTTCGAAAGTTAGCATACATTATATAGAAAAGATGTAGTGGAGGAGTTACATGCAAGAATATGGAATTTTAAATTACCTCTAGAAGCTTCTATTTTCTCCTACAACATTTACTCAATTGATATTTGGAACAAATAATTTAATTTGTCAATTATATTTATGTTCTCAAAAGTGTGTGTGTCCACTACTTATTTCCTTTTATTAAAAATAGTTTCAACCTTAATAAATAAAACACTTCTAATTAACAATAATGAAATATAATAATAACAATAGTAACAAATTTTTATCAAAATAGAGAAAGAGGGTTATGACAAGATAAATCAGGGAGGGGCACTACAAAACTTTAAAATGATTCTAATTACTTGCAAGTACTAATTGCTTGAAAAATGAAACTAATATAATGATAAAGCTTGTAAAAGAATTTAAATATTTAATTGTTTGAAAGGAAGACTATCTAATGATCAGCTTGAAAAAGAATCTAATCATTTCCAACACTTAACTTTCTTGATAATAACATTAATTATTTGTAAGTACCATTTAAACAAAAAATAAATTAATAATAGAACTTGAAAATGAATC
Organism: Cryptomeria japonica; assembly: GCF_030272615.1. Taxonomy (NCBI): domain Eukaryota; kingdom Viridiplantae; phylum Streptophyta; class Pinopsida; order Cupressales; family Cupressaceae; genus Cryptomeria; species Cryptomeria japonica. The sequence goes on from NC_081410.1 coordinate 165,346,037, forward strand.
TAATTATATAGTTTGAAGTTTTTAAAGATGAATTAATTAAAGAGGTCTGCAAATTTTCGCTCTCCATGGGCAGTAAAGGAGTCGTTGGTGCGTGGGTAGATGTGGGCTGGGAAGACCCACCACATGTCCCACAATGGGTTTTTAAGAAGGGCAACTGGGTAGACATGGCAGTATCGATTGGTCGGAGAGATAATGCAATTTTTTTTAGGCCATCTTCTAGGTATTTTCAGGGCTTTTGGAAGAAACCAAAGGGCTTTGGTTTTCGTCAATCGGGAGTTTGGGACTCTAATAGCCACGGTGGTACTCATGGTTTTTGCAACCACTCTCGAAAAGGGCTTCGTGGACATATTCACAGTTATGATGGGAAGGTTTTTAATCGCGGGCATTTTCAGAACCATTTTGTAAGTCGACTGGGAATGTGAACTGCGATGATGGGGGGTCAAGCTTCTTTTGTTGAGATTGTTAAATCCTCAAAGGCGGGTGAGAAGGTAGGGTTTCTACCTCCCTTGAAAAACACAGAAGAAATTTTATTGAAAAAAAGCAGATAAGGTTCTTCTGGTGGTTCCTTCTGATCCACAGGGGGATAAGGTATGTGAAAATATCACTGATCCTAATTCGGCTCATGGTTCCTCTCCTCAAGTTTGGGCTCCTATTCCTTATTTGGATCTTGTTGGGTCTTACATTGCTAAGAAAGCAAGTAGCTTGCATTTGATTGCTATTTCTGGGGTTTTTTGGGGACTTCAGATATGTTTATCTAAATTGCTTCATAAATTGAAAAAACATTGGTCGGGTATGTGTTCTTTTCAGTTATTATCTGCAAATTCGTTCATCATTGTTTTCAATTCTCCTTTGGCCAGAGACCAAGTTCTTAAAACTGAATATCACTGGTTTGGGAATAGTGTGATCTTTGTTTCGGCTTGGAAACCTTTTTATGTGCCTAATTGGTCAAAACCTAAAGTTTGTCCGGTATGGTTTGGTTTGCCTAATTTTCCTTTCGAATTCATGGATCCGGAGGTGTTACAAATGATTGGTGATAAGTTTGGCTCTTTTTTAACTTCTAAATTAGATATGGTGGATGGGGTGGTTCTGGTAAAAATTTGTGTTTTGATTAGTCCTGATTGTGTTTGCCCTAGGACTTGCAATCTTAAATCTAATGATGGAATATGGGGGCAACCGATTGATAAGTTGTTGAATGATCTCCCTTTGGGTTCTTTAATTGTGGATGCACCTTTGTTCATGGATTTTAAGGTAGGCATGTCTATTAACTCTGATACAGTGGTAAATCATTCTGCTATAACCAAAGATGCTAGTCCTAAAGCTAGTGAACATTTATTGAATTCTAAAATTTTGTCTCCTCCTCTCTCTGAGCTTGGTAATAACATGTTAGATCCTCCTAGGTCTTCTTTGAATCTCAATGATGTGGTGTCCCTTGTTAAGTGCAATGATGCTAAATCTGTAGAGATTTTGGATAAAAACCCTAATACGAACAATGATACTCTGGGTTTAGGACTTAGGTCTGCAAATGAGTATAAGGCAACTTCCTCAAACATTTTTATGAGTCTTCCAAATGAGGAAGTCCTGATTCACCAGATTCAGGATTTAGTAAAAGACAACGATATGAGGGGCAATGATTTGCCTTTAGATGATTCGGTTATTATCCTGGATGCTAATGCAGTCCTTCAGGTTCATGAGCTTTTGAATTCTTAGGATCTTCACCTTGATGAGCTTGTAACTGAGCGAGTTGTTAATTCAATTGAGTGTGATTTGGACAATATTAATAAGACCCTTCCTTTATCTGCTTTTGTGAACCCTTTTGAGGTGCGTGCTTCTAAGGAATCTAAAGAGGTTTGTAGGAGAGATGGTGTTGCCTAATTCAGGTAACAATTTGCCAATTATCCAATCACGTATGACTTTGTCGTCTCCAGTGGTTTCTCCTCGTAGGGGGAGACCTCCGAAGAACCGTAAAACCCAAATAGAGATTGATGCGGGTATTCAAAAAACCCTATATGCATCCCCTATTGATGGGTTAGGGAAGCATTCTTCTTCTGTGGGTAGACCTAAAAAGTTAGGTCTTTTTTTCTAGAACATTGGCAAAAAGGGCTAAGAATTCAGTCTCTAGCCCCCCAGTTACTCGGTCGGTGGTTGTAAAGAGGAATTTGCAGTCTTCTTTTGGAGATACTAAAATTTCTCCATCATTTGGGAAGAGGGGAGCTTCTGCCTCCCCTCGAGGACAATGATGATCATTTCTTGGAATGTTAAGGGCTTAAACGCCCCTAACAAGTGATGCTTAATTAAGTCGTAGATTGACTTAATTAAGTGTGAAATTTTTTTGCTTTAGGAAACTAAGTTGTCTTTAGAATCTGCAGATAGGGTTTTTTCTTCTTGGAAAAGGTGGAATCATGTTTTTGTTCCTTCCTTAGGGGCCTCAAGTGGTTTGGCTCTTTTGTGGAATAATTATAATATTGATCTAAATCTTGTGGCTTTTGATACTAATTGGATGTTGTCCTTTGTCAAGAGTAAGGTCTCTAGTATCAAATTTTGGCTTTTCAATATTTATGCTCCTTCAGGCATTCAAGATAAAAGTAAATTATGAAGGGAGCTTGGAAGGATCTCTTCTCCTTTGAGACAAGGATCCTTTGTTGTGTTTGGGGGAGATTTTAATACTATTACTGATTTAGGGGAAAAGAGTGGTGGTATTCTTCCAAAGAATAGGATTATGAATGATTTTAGGTCCTTCATAGCTGATGTGGGTCTTTTTTATTGTAAGTCTCAGAATTGAGTTTTTACATGGACTAATATGAGGAGGGGTTTTTCTCAGATAGCTGAGAGATTAGATAGGTTCTTATTATCCGAGAATTGGATTGATTTGGATATTGATTTCTCTTCTTCTATTCTTCCCAATACGGGCTTAGATCACTTTCCAATCTCCTTCTCAATTCTAGAAGACAAATCTCTTCACAAGTCTCCCTTTAAGTTTGAGTCGATGTGGTTCAGAGATCCCTCTTTTCTTTCGTTGCTTAAAAAATGGTGGGATTTTGCTCCTTTTGTCTCAGGTTCTAGAATGTTTCAAGTTGTTAGAAAGCTTAGTTTTTTAAAATTGAAAATTCGAGATTGGAACTTAGTTCATTTTAAAAACATTTTTGAAGAAAAACTGAGAATTCAGGGTATGATTGTAAGTTTGAATAACCATGTGATTCAACATGGTATGGTTCCTACGATTTTTGATGAATTAAAGTCTCTCAAATCTCAGCTTGATGATATTTTGGCTAGGGAAGAAATTTATTGGAGACATAAGTCTAGGGAGTTATGGCTTTCGGAGGGAGATAGGAATTCAAAATTCTTTCATTCCTCCACCAAGTTGAAAAGGAGTAGGAATAGAAACACTTGTATTTAGGATCAACAAGGACAATTATTGACTGAGCAGGGTGATATTGCTAAGGAGGCAGTTAGGTTCTTTAAAACCCTTTTGTCATCAGAAGTATCAAATATTAGCAATTTTGACTCTCATGTCCCTTCTCTGGTATCCATGGAAGATTATAAGATGTTAATGGCACCTTTTTTCTCTAGAAGTCAAACAAGCAGTTTTTGCCATGAACCCTGATAAGGCTCTTGGTCCTGATGGTTATACACCATTGTTTTTTCAGAAATGTTGGGATTTTGTGGGTAATGATGTTCTATTGGCCCTTGAAGAGGCTAGGCGGAATAGGTCTATTTTGAAAGAACTGAATACTACTTTGATTTCTATTATTCCTAAGAAAGAGGCTGTCAAGTCTTTTGTGGATTTCCAACCTATTTCTTTGTGTAATACCTTATATAAGATATTTACTAAGGCTATCTCTATAAGGTTAGCAAAGATTTTACCTAAGTCATTTCCTTGGAGCAAGGGGGTTTTGTTCTAGGGAGGGAAACTGCAGAAGGAGCAATTGTAGCGCATGAGGTGTTGCATTCTATCTCCTCCCAGAAGTCTTTGTCTATGATACTTAAGCTTGATATGATGAAGGCCTATGATAGAGTAGAATGACATGCTTTGTGTCAAGTTTTATTGAAATTGGGTTTTTCATACGCTTGGGTTAAATGGATTCGCTCTTGTATATCTTCTGCAAGATTTTTAGTAATCCTCAATGATTCTGCCTGTGGTTTCTTCTCCTCTTCCAAAGGTTTGAGACAAGGAGATCCCCTTTCTCCTTTTTTGTTTATTCTTCTTGCTGAATCCTTTAGCTAGGCAATCAGGGCTGCTAGATCGGAGGGTTTTTGGCAAGGTATTAAGATTCTGAATTTTCCTCAAGCTATTTCTCATTGCCTCTTTGTTGATGATACTCTGTTGTTTGGGCATGCTTCTTTGTTAGAGGCTAAGATTATCTCAGGTATTATTCAGGAATATGCCTCATTTTCTGGTCAGAAAGTCAATATTGATAAGTCTAAAATTTTCTTTCTTAATACTTCACCATTGGTGCAGCAAAGGTTGCATTCCTTTTGGGGTTTTCAGATTGGTAACCTGCCTTGCACCTATCTTGGGATTCCCTTTTTTGTTAAGCAAGATAAGCTTAGTTTTTGGGATAAGGTAACTTCGGCCATTTCAAAAAGAATTTTTTCTTGGAATCATAAATGGTTGACTTTAGCTAGAAAATTGACACTAATTAAATCTGTTCTGAGTCATGTTCCTATTTATTTAATGTCGGTTTTAAAGTCTCCTAAATCTATTATTGTAAATTTACAAGATACCCTTCGATCGTTTCTTTGGGACAACAATAAAGATGGCAAAAAGAGGCTGCCTTTGGTTGCCTGGGACAAAATTTGCCTTCCTCAGGATTTAGGTGGTACTGGTGTTCGTAATTTGGAGAGTCAAAATTTAGCCTTAGGGGCCAAGTTGGTTTGGAGATTGTATGAGAGGCCAAACTCTCTTTGGGCTCAGATTATGTTTGCCAAATATCTAAACAATGGTCCCAAAGAGATTATTTTCAAATTTTTGAACTTACCCTCTGGTTCTGTCATTTGGAATTTCTTATGTAAATGTAGATCAGTTATTATTCCCCGCCTCTCATGGGTTGTTCATAATGGAAGGAAAGCTAGGTTCTGGGATGAATCATGGAATGGACATTTCTCTTTGATTAGTATTAGGGATTGTTTTCCCTTGATTGGTCCCCTCACCTCCCTTTGGGGTGTGTTTGTGGCAGATTATTTTTGACATTGTTTAGGATGGCCCTCTAAAATTAGCCAAATGGAAGTCAGTTGATTTCCTTGATGTGGATCTGCATTTGAAAGAAGAGTTTGATAAGATTATGAGTGAAAGGTTTATTAATCTCTCAGACTCTGAAGATGAACTTATTTGGTCTAGGAATGCTTCTGGTAAATACTCTGTTAAGGGAGGCCATATCTCCCTGTTATCTACAGCTTCTGGTTCTTATTGGCCTTATAAGTTGTTCTGGCACTCGGCTTGTTTACCCAAAGCTGGCATTTTTGCTTGGTTGGCCGTCCAGAATAGAGTTCTAACGGGCATGAGGTTGGATAGATTAGGCATTACTGCGGCTTTTCCGTGTGTTCTTTGTAATAAGAACCTTGAGTCTTCTTCACATTTGTTTCTCCATTGTGATTTTGCTTATGACTGTTGGAATTGGTTGCTGAGTAAATTGGGCTTATTTTTTGTTACTGGCAAGGATCTTGCCTCCCACTTTCACTCTTGGCCTCTCATGTTTGCCTCTTCTTTGTATGCATGTCTTTGGGTTATCTCTCCATCTATTGTCATCTGGAATATTTGGCTTGAACGAAATAATAGGATTTTTAAGAAGGTAAGTTCCTTAGTATCAAATGTTCTGCAAAAAATAGAAGCCTCTATTTTGGAGGTTGCTTTGTCTTATATCTATAAGAACTTGGGTAATTAATATTCTTTTTCGCAGTGGGATAATATGATTACTAGAGTTTGGGGAGCCCTCTCAATCTTACCCTCTCATGGCTCAATCTCCAAGAGTAACAATTCTCTTATGAAGTGGGCACTGGCTAAATGAAAACCTCCTCCTTGGGGTCACTTTAAACTTAATTTTGATGGTGCCTCCCGGGGAAACCCTGGGAAGGCAGGGGTGGGGATGGCTATTTTTTATCATAATGCGCATCTCATCCATGCTAAATGCCATGATATTGGTTTTAACACTAATAATTTTGCCAAGTTTCAAGCGTTAACATTGGGGTTGGATATGGCAATCTCTCTAAAGATAAAGAACATAGTGATTGAAGGTGATTCTATGGTTATTATTCAGAGTGTTATGAAGAAGAGATCGAATTGTTGGAAGTTGCAGT